>NC_053022.1:527893984-528037761 GCF_003073215.2 Triticum urartu | reverse complement strand
TTGGACTAGGAGGGGGATGGCGCCCCCCACTTTCCTTCCCCTCTCCCACTCCTTCCTTCCCCCTGCTAGTAGGACTAGGAAAGGAGGAATTCTACTCCTGATAGGAGGAGGATTCCTCCCCTCCTTGGCGCACCCTAGGGCCGGCCGGCCTCCCCTCTTGCTCCTTTATATACGGGGGAAGGGGGCACCCTAGAACACAAGAGTTGACATTGTTTAGCCATGTGCGGTGCCCCCCTCCACCATAATCCACCTCAGTCATATTGTTGCAGTGCTTAGGCAAAGCCCTGCGCCGGTAGCTTCATCATCACCGTCATCACGCCGTCGTGCCGACGAAACTCTCCCTCAACACTCAGCTGGATCAAGAGTTCGCGGGACGTCACCGTGCTGAACGTGTGTAGATCGCGGAGGTGTCGTACCTTCGGTGCTAGGATCGGTCGGATCATGAAGACGTACGACTACATCAACCACGTTGTCATAACACTTCCGCTTACTATCTACGAGGGTACATGGACAACACTCTTCCCCTCTCGTTGCTATGCATCACCATGATAGATCTTGCGTGTGTGTAGGATTTTTTTTGAAATTACTGCGTTCCCCAATAGTGGTATCAGAGCCAGGTCTATGAGTAGATGTTATATGCACGAGTAGAACACAAAGGAGTTGTGGGCATGTGTATATACATATTGCTTGCCATCACTAGTTGGTTCTCGATTCGTCGGTATTGTTGGATGAAGCGGCTCAGACCGACATTACGCGTATGCTACGCGTATGCTTACTCGAGACTGTTTCTACCGACGTGCTTCGCACATAGGTGGCTGGTGGGTGTCAGTTTCCCCAATTTTAGTTGAATCAGATTCAATGAACAAGGTTCTTTCCGAAGATCAAAAAGCAATCACTATACCGCGTTGTGGTTTTTGATGCGTAGGTAAGAACGGTTCTTGCTCAGCCCGTAGCAGCCACGTAAAACTTGCAACAACAAAGTAGAGGACGTCTAACTTGTTTTTTCAGGGCATGTTGTGATGTGATATGGTCAAGACATGATGCTAAATTTTATTGTATGAGAAGATCATGTTTTGTAATGGAGTTATCGACAACTGTCAGGAGCCATATGGTTGTCGCTTTATTGTATGAAATGCAACCGCCATGTAATTGCTTTACTTTATCACTAAGCGGTAGCGATAGTCGTAGACGCAATAGTTGGTGAGATGACAATGATGCTTCGATGGAGATCAAGGTGTCAAGCCGGTGACGATGATGATCATGACGGTGCTTTGGAGATGGAGATCAAAGGCACAAGATGATGATGGCCATATCATATCACTTGTATTGATTGCATGTGATGTTTATCCTTTATGCATCTTACTTTGCTTAGTTCGGCGGTAGCATTATAAGATGATCTCTCACTAAATTTCAAGGTATAAGTGTGCTCCCTGAGTATGCACCATTTCTATAGTTCGTCGTGCCGAGACACCACGTGATGATCGGGTGTGATAAGCTCTATGTTCACATACAACGGGTGCAAGCCATTTTTGCACACGCAGAATACTCGGGTTAAACTTGACGAGCCTAGCATATGCAGATATGGCCTCGGAACACTAAGACCGAAAGGTCGGGCGTGAATCATATAGTAGATATGATCAACATAGTGATGTTCACCATTGAAAACTACTCCATCTCACATGATGATTGGACATGGTTTAGTTGATATGGATCACACGATCACTTAGATGATTAGAGGGATGTCTATCTAAGTGGGAGTTCTTAAGTAATTTGATTAATTGAACTTTAATTTATCATGAACTTAGTACCTGATAGTATTTTGCATGTCTATGTTTTGTAGATAGATGGCCCGTGCTGTTGTTCCGTTGAATTTTAATGCGTTCCTAGAGAAAGCTAAGTTGAAAGATGATGGTAGCAACTACACGGACTGGGTCCGTAACTTGAGGATTATCCTCATTGTTGCACAGAAGAATTATGTCCTGGAAGCACCGCTAGGTGACAAACCCGTTGCAGGAGCAACACCAGATGTTGTGAACACCTGGCAGAGCAAAGTTGATGACTACTTGATAGTTCAGTCTGCCATGCTTTACGGCTTAGAATTGGGACTTCAACGACGTTTTGAACGTCATGGAGCATATGAGATGTTCCAGGAGTTGAAGTTAATATTTCAAGAAAATGCCCGGATTGAGAGATATGATGTCTCCAATAAGTTCTACAGCTGCAAAATGGAGGAGAATAGTTCTGTCAGTGAACATATACTCAGAATGTCTGGGTAATACAACCACTTGACTCAGCTGGGAGTTAATCTTCCTGATGATAATGTCATTGATATAGTTCTTCAATCACTGCCACCAAGCTACAAGAGCTTCGTGATGAACTATAATATGCAAGGGATGGATAAGACGATTCCCGAGCTCTTCGCAATGCTAAAGGCTGCGGAGGTAGAAATCAAGAAGGAGCATCAAGTGTTGATTGTCAACAAGACCACTAATTTCAAGAAAAAGGGTAAAGGGAAGAAGGGGAACTTCAAGAAGAACGGCAAGCATGTCGCTGCTCAAGTGAAGAAGCCCAAGTCTGGACCTAAGCCTGAGACTGAGTGCTTCTACTGCAAAGGGACTGGTCACTGGAAGCGGAACTGCCCCAAGTATTTGGCAGAGAAGAAGGATGGCAAAGTGAAAGGTATATTTGGTATACATGTTATTGATGTTTACCCTACTAATGCTCGTACTAGAGCCTGGGTATTTGATACCGGTTCAGTTGCTAACATTTGCAACTCGAAACAGGGGCTACGGATTAAGCGAAGATTAGCTAAGGACGAGGTGACGATGCGCGTGGGAAATGGTTCCAAAGTCGATGTGATCGCTGTCGGCACGCTACCTCTACATCTACCTTCGGGATTAGTATTAGACCTAAATAATTGTTATTTGGTGCCAGCATTGAGCATGAACATTATATCTGGATCTTGTTTGATGCGAGACGGTTATTCATTTAAATCAGATAATAATGGTTGTTCTAGTTATATGAATCATATCTTTTATGGTCATGCACCCTTGATGAGTGGTCTGTTTTTACTAAATCTTGATAGTAGTGATACACATGTTCATAGTATTGAAACAAAAAGATATAAGTTTAACAATGATAGCGCAACTTATTTGTGGCACTACCGTTTAGGTCATATTAGTGTAAAGCGCATGAAGAAACTCCATGCTGATGGACTTTTGGAATCACTTGATTTGAATCACTTGATGCTTGCGAACCATGCCTCATGGGCAAGATGAATAAGACTCCGTTCTCTGAAACAATGGAGCGAGCAACGGACTTGTTGGAAATAATACATACTGACGTATGCGGTCCGATGAGTGTTGATGCTCGCGGCGAGTATTGTTATTTTCTTACCTTCATAGATGATTTGAGAAGATATGGGTATATCTACTTGATGAAACATAAGTCTGAAACATTTGAAAAGTTCAAAGAATTTCAGAGTGAAGTGGAAAATCATCGTAACAAGAAAATAAAGTTTCTACGATCTGATCGTGGAGAAGAATATTTGAGTTATGAGTTTGGTCTTCATTTGAAACAATGCGGAATAGTTTCGCAACCCATGCCACCTGGAACACCACAGCGTAATGGTGTGTCCGAACGTTGTAATCGTACTTTACTAGATATGGTGCGATCTATGATATCTCTCACTGATTTACCGCTATCATTTTTGGGTTATGCTTTAGAGATGGCTGCATTCACGTTAAATAGGGCACCATCTAAATCCGTTGAGACGACACCTTATGAACTGTGGTTTGGCAAGAAACCCAAGTTGTCGTTTCTTAAAGTTTGGGGCTGCGATGCTTATGTGAAAAAGCTTCAACCTGATAAGCTCGAACCCAAATCGGAGAAATGTGTCTTCATAGGATACCCAAAGGAGACTGTTGGGTACACCTTCTTGAGGGAGTCCTGGATTAGGGGGTCTCCGGACCGGACTATATCCTTTGGCCGGACTTTTGGACTATGAAGATACAAGATTGAAGACTTCGTCTCGTGTCCTGATGGGACTCTACTTGGCGTGGAAGGCAAGCTAGCCAGTACGGATATGGATATCTCCTCCTTTGTAACCGACCTTGTGTAACCCTAACCCTCTCCGGTGTCTATATAAACCGGAGGGTCTTAGTACGTAGGACACAACAACTACAACATACAATCATACCATAGGCTAGCTTCTAGGGTTTAGCCTCTCTGATCTCGTGGTAGATCTACTCTTGTAATACCCTTATCATCAAGAATAAATCAAGCAGGACACCCCCTACCCGAGATCCGCCGGTTTTGACACCGACATTGGTGCTTTCATTGAGAGTTCCTCTGTGTCATCGCCGTTAGGCTTGATGGATCCTACTATCATCGATGGCGATGCAGTCCAGGGTGAGACTTTTCTCCCCGGATAGGTCTTCGTATTCGGCGGCTTTGCACTGCGGGCCAATTTGCTTGGCCATCTGGAGAATATTGAAAGTTACGCCCCTGGCCACCAGGTCAGGTTTGGAAGCTTAAACTACACGGCCGATATCCGTGGAGACTTGATCTTTGACAGATTCGAGCCTCTGCCTTGTGTGTCACGCGGTCACGATGAGTACGGCTTAGCGCTACCATCGGATAGTGTTCAAGAGATCGCACAGGCAGCCGCTCCGACCCTCAATTCGGAGCCAGGTGCGCCTTCCGCGGACGGGTGAATGGACCCACCACGGAGGCCTTACCCTCAGTGGCGATCGAGCCAACCATCGACCTTACCTTGCACGAGAGCCGTGCTGTTAAACTGTCGGATCCTTCTTCAGCCACGGACTCCGAACCGCCTGCGCCCGTTCCTATCGAATCCGATTGGGCGCCGATCATGGAGTTAACCTCCGCGGATATTTTAGAACTCGCCATTTGGAGACATACTGAACTCATTAAGGTTCTCTCTCCTTGTCAGGAGGATCCTGGCTGAACTATGTCGCAAGACTGGGATGCGGACGACGAGAAATTCGAGGCACCCACCACCACTTAGTAAGCCCTGTCGATGACTTAACTGACATGCTCGACTTCGACTTCCGAAGACAATCGACGGTATGGACTGTCGATGCGGGAGGTCAAGAGGAACCACCGCCCACAAGGGCACTGGACAGCCACCTCATCATAACGATATATACATGGTGGATACACCCAAGAAGGCAATGGCGACGAGATAGTGGAGGATGACCCCTCCAAGAAGCAACCCGCCAACGTCAGCGGCGCGGCTCTAAGTCCGCCAATAGCAAAAGTGGTGATACCGGCACAGGAGATAATAATACTCCGGATAGTGCCAGAAGACAACAAATCCCTCCAGCAAGAATTGAAGCAGGAGATGGAGGAGCAGCCCTCCTGAGAGAGCGGTAGATGGAGAAGAGGAGGATGATAATTACATGCCCCCTCCAAAGACGAGGCGAGCCTCGGCGACGACGAATTTCGTTGTGGCCAAGGGGATCCCGTTCGAACAAGAGCGCTTCAAAACGCCGGCTTATAGCCATGGCAAATAGCCTAAGAAAAAGCAGCAGCAGCTTCAAGCTGATCAGGATCTGCTAGCTGACAAATGGACTGAAGTCCTCGCGGCCGAGGAATATAAACTCGAGCGCCCCTCCAAGAGTTACCCAAAGTACAGGTTGCTACCTCGACTGGAGGAAGAAGCATATGATACGACTGATCGGCCACCTCGTGGCCGCGATAGGGAGGCATTCCAGCCAAAAACTCAGCCTCCACCCCGACGCCATTCAAATAAAAAGGCATGGGGAGATACGCCAGACCTTGCGAGACATATTGGAGGACAAAGCAAAGTATGCAAGATTGATCTACGGATCACGAGGGCGCTCCACTCTGCGAGATGATAAACGTCACGCTGGATACAGCAAAAGCACATCCGGCCGGACCAAACACAGCGGGCAAGACCAATTCGAGCTGCGTCGCGATATAGCCCAATACAGAGGTGCCGCACACCCCTTATGCTTCCAGACGAAGTAATTGGATCATCAAATCCCAGAAGGTTTCAACTGTAAATATTGAATCATATGAACGGCACAACAGATCCGTAGTGTGGATCGATGATTTCTCCTCCACCATCCACATGGCCCCCGCGGTGACGACTTACACGCCATCAATACCTCCTACTAAAGCTCAAGGGACAGCGGCATTGGCTTAACAGCTTGCCAGCGGAGTCATCAGCTGTTTGGGAAGATGGAAGCCGCATTCCTCGACAACTTTCAGGGCACTTTATGTTGCGGCCACCAGATGCGATGACTTGAGGCCACATATTCGCAGCCGAGAATCGGCAGGCAATTCTGGACTCGGTTCCTAACAAAGAAAAATCAAATTGTCGATTGTTCCGGATGCAGAGGGCCCTAGCGGCTTTCAAAACACATCCGCCGACGAATGGCTAGCGGCACCTTGGTCAGGAAAAGCCGAAATCTAATGGAAGCCTCACGACACTCATGACCCGCTTTTGTGCGGGAGAAGACAGCTGGCTAGCTCGTAGTAATAACATATCAAAGGAACCATGGTACTTCAGATACAAGGACGGCAATAGCAGGTCACGTCGCAACAAACATAAGCGTCCGCATTAACAGCGATAATAACAAGGATACGGCAGTCAATTGCTGGATTCAAAGGCTCTAAACCTGGTCAGTGGAAAGCATTCAAACAAGTATGCCGGACCGTCTGCTTGACCGTATACTCGATCACTGCGTGTCCAAATACACGGTACCAGAAAAGCCAGCCATCACACCACAGGGATTGTTGGGTGTTCAAGCAGGCCGGCAAGTTATTGCCGAAAACAAGGAAGGGGCCAACATAGCGATGACAAGGAGGAAGCCCCGGCACCAACACACCGGAGGACAGAAGAGGTTTCCCCACAAGTGCGGACGGTGAACAATGATATACGCAACCCACATCCCAAGAGGGAGCGGAAGCGTGCGCTCAGGGACGTAATATGCGTTGGAGCCAGTCGCCCCAAAATTCAACCTGTGGTCCTCCTATCCGATCACTTTCGATCGCAGGAACCATCCCACTAGTATCCGTCATGGCGGATTCGCCGCACTGGTTCTGGACCCAATCATTGACGGATTTCACCTCACTCCAGTCCTTATGGATGGCGGATGTTGGGGAACGTATCAGAATTATAAAATTTTCTATGCATCACCAAGATCAATCTATGGAGTCATATAGCAACGAGAGAGAGGAGTGCATCTACATACCCTTGTAGATTGCGAGCGGAAGCGTTCAAGAGAATGGGGTTGATGGAGTCGTACTCGTCGTGATCCAAATCACCGATGACCGAGCGCCGAACGGACGACACCTCCGCGTTCAACACACGTACGGTTGGGGAAGATGTCTCCTCCTTCTTGATCCAGCAAGGGGGAAGGAGAGGTTGATGGAGATCCAGCAGCACGACGGCGTGGTGGTGGAAGCAGCGGGGATCTCGGCAGGGCTTCGCCAAGCTCAGCGAGAGGGAGAGGTGTTACGAGGGGAGAGGGAGGCGCCAGGGGCTAGGGTCCGGCTCCCATGAGCCTCCCCACTATATATAGGGGTGGAGGGGGCTGGTTTCTTGCCCTCCAAGTCCATTGGGGCGTTGGCAAAGGTGGGGGAAAGAAATCCCATCATTTCCCTTCCCCATCGATTGTTATCCCCCCTTTTTAGGGATCTTGATCTTATCCCTTCGGGATATGATCTTATTCCTTCTAAGGGGGGATCTTGGTGCACCTTGACCAGGGGTGTGGGGCCTTGCCCCCACTACCCACGTTCATGTGGGTGCCCCCATGCAGGTGGGCCCCACTCCGGAACCTTCTAGAACCTTCCCGGTATAATACCGAAAAATCCCGAACATTTTCCGGTGGCCAAAATAGGACTTCCTATATATAAATCTTTACCTCCGGACCATTCCGGAACTCCTCATGACGTCCGGGATCTCATCCGGGACTCTGAACAACTTTCGGGTTACCGCATACTAATATCTCTACAACCCTAGCGTCACCGAACCTTAAGTGTGTAGACCCTACGGGTTCGGGAGACATGCAGACATGACCGAGATGACTCTCCGGTCAATAACCAACAGCGGGATCTGGATACCCATGTTGGCTCCCACATGTTCCACGATGATCTCATCGGATGAACCACGATGTCGAGGATTCAATCAATCCCGTATTCAATTCCCTTTGTCCAGCGGTATTGTACTTGCCCGAGATTCGATCGTCGGTATCCGATACCTTGTTCAATCTCGTTACCGGCAAGTCTCTTTACTCGTTCCGTAACACATCATCCCGTGATCAACTCCTTGGTCACATTGTGCATATTATGATGATGTCCTACCAAGTGGGCCCAGAGATACCTCTCCGTCACACGGAGTGACAAATCCCAGTCTCGATTCGTGCCAACCCAACAGACACTTTTGGAGATACCCGTAGTGCACCTTTATAGCCACCCAGTTACGTTGTGACGTTTGGCACACCCAAAGCATTCCAACGGTATCCAGGAGTTGCACAATCTCATGGTCTAAGGAAATGATACTTGACATTTAGAAAAGCTTTAGCATACGAACTACACGATCTTTGTGCTAGGCTTAGGATTGGGTCTTGTCCATCACATCATTCTCCTAATGATGTGATCCCGTTATCAACGACATCCAATGTCCATGGTCAGGAAACCGTAACCATCTATTGATCAACGAGCTAGTTAACTAGAGGGTTACTAGGGACATGGTGTTGTCTATGTATCCACACATGTATCTGAGTTTCCTATCAATACAATTCTAGCATGGATAATAAATGATTATCATGAACAAGGAAATATAATAATAACCAATTTATTATTGCCTCTAGGGCATATTTCCAACAGTCTCCCACTTGCACTAGAGTCAATAATCTAGTTCACATCGCCATGTGATTAACACTCACAGGTCACATCGCCATGTGACCAACATCCAAAGAGTTTACTAGAGTCAATAATCTAGTTCACATCACTATGTGATTAACACTCAATGAGTTCTGGGTTTGATCATGTTATGCTTGTGAGAGAGGTTTTAGTCAACGGGTCTGCAACATTCAGATCCGTATGTACTTTGCAAATCTCTACGCTATATTTGGAGCCATTTCAAATAACTGTTCTACTTGGAGCTATTCTAAATTGTTGCTCCATTATACGTATCCGGTATCTCTACTCAGAGCTATCCGGATAGGTGTTAAGCTTGCATCGATGTAACTCTTTACGTCGAACTTTTTATCACCTCCATAACCGATAAACATATCCTTATTCCTCTAAGGATAATTTTTACCGCTATCTGGTGATCTACTCCTAGATCACCTTTGTACCCTCTAGCCAGACATGTGGCAAGGCACACATCAGGTGTGGTACTCAGCATGGCATACTGTATAGAGCCTATGACAAAAGCATAGGGGACGACCTTCGTCCTTCCTCTTTCTCCTGCCGTGGTCGAGCTTTAACTTCATAACTTCATACCTTACAACTCAGGAAAGAACTCCTTCTTTGACTGATCCATCTTGAACACCTTCAAGATCATGTCAAGGTATGTGCTCATTTGAAAGTACCATTAAGCGTTTTGATCTATCCTTATAGATCTTGATGCTCAATGTTCAAGTAGCTTAATCCAGGTTTTCCATTGAAAAACACTTTTTAAATAACCCTATATGCTTTCCAGAAATTCTACATCATTTCTGATCAACAATATGTCAACAACATATACTCATCAGAAATTCTATAGTGCTCCCACTCACTTCTTTGGAAATACAAGTTTCTCATAAACTTTGTATAAACCCAAAAGCTTTGATCATCTCATCAAAGCGTACATTCCAACTCCGAGATGCTTACTCCAGTCCTTAGAAGGATTGCTGGAGCTTTGCATACTTGTTAGCATTTTTCAGGACTGACAAAACCTTCTGGTTGTATCACATACAACCTTTCCTCAAGAAAATCGTCAAGGAAACAATATTTTGACATCGTATTTGCAAGATTTCATAAACAATGCAGTAACTGCTAACATAATTCCAACAGACTCTTAGCATCGCTACGAGTGAGAAAGTCTCATCGTAGTCAACTCCTTGAACTTGTCGGAAAACATCTTAACGACAAGTCGAGCTTTCTTAATGGTGATACTTACCACTATTGTCCGTCTTTCTTTTAAAATCCATATGTACCCAACAGCCTTATGACCATCAAGCAGTTCTTCCAAAGTCTACACTTTGTTTTCATACATGGATCCTCTCTCAAATTTTATGGCCTCAAGCCAATTTTCGGAATCCGGGCCCACCATCGCTTCTCCATAGCTCATAGGTTCATTGTTGTCTAGCAACATGACTTCCAAGACAGGATTACGTACCACTCTGAAGTAGTACGCATCCTTGTTGTCCTACGAGGTTTGGTAGTGACTTGATCCGAAGTTTCATGATCACTATCATAAGCTTCCACTTCAATTGGTGTAGGTGCCACAGGAACAACTCCCTGTGCCCTGCTATACACTGGTTGAAGTGACGGTTCAATAACCTCATCAAGTCTCCACCATCCTCCCACTCAATTCTTTCGAGAGAAACTTTTCCTCGAGAAAGGACCCGATTCTAGAAACAATCCCTATTGCTTTCGGATCTGAGACAGGAGGTATACCCAACTGTTTTGGGTACTCTATGAAGATGCATTTATCCACTTTGGGTTCGAGCTTATCAGCCTGAAACTTTTTCACATAAGCGTTGCAGCCCCAAACTTTTAAGAAATGACAGCTTAGGTTTCTCTAAACCATAGTTCATACGGTGTCATCTCATCGGAATTACGTGGTGCCCTATTTAAAGTGAATGTGGTTGTCTCTAATGCCTAATCCATAAACTATCATGGTAATTTGATAAGAGACATCATGGTATGCATCATATCCAATAGGGTGCAGTTATGATGTTCGGACACACCATCACACTATGGTGTTCCAGGCTGTATTAGTTGTGAAAAAATTTCCACAATGTCTTAATTCTGTGCCAAACTCGTAATTCTGATACTCATCTCTATGATCATATCATAGATATTTTATCCTCTTGTCACGACGATCTTCAACTTCACCCTAAAATTACTTGAACCTTTCAATAATTCAGACTCGTGATTCATCAAGTAAATATACTTAGCATCTACTCAAATCATCTGTGAAGTAAGAATATAACGATATCCACTACATGCCTCAGCACTCATTGGGCTGCACACATCAAGATGTATTACTTCCAACAAGTTGCTTTCTTGTTCCATCTTACTGAAAACGAGGCCTTTCAGTCATCTTGCTCATGTGGTATGATTTGCATGTCTCAAGTGATTCAAAATCAAGCGAGTCCAAAGATCCATCAACATGGAGCTTCTTCATGCGTTGTATACCATTGTGACTAAAATTGCAGTGCCACAAGTATGTGGTACTATCATTACTATCTTATATCTTTTGGCATGAACATGTGTATCACTATGATCAGGATTCGATAAACCATTCATTTTAGGTGCAAGACCATTGAAGGTATTATTCAAATAAACAGAGTAACCATTATTCTCCTTAAATGAATAACCATATTGCGATAAACATAATCCAATCATGTCTATGCTCAACGCAAACACCAAATAACACCAATCCCGATGGTAAACGGAGCGTGCGATGCTTGATCACATCAACCTTTGAAACACTTCCAACACATATCATCGTCTCACCTTTGACTAGTCTTCGTTTATTCCGTAGCCTTTCATTTCGAGTTACCAACACTTAGCAACCGAACCGGTATCTAATACCCTGCTGCTACTAGGAGTACTAGTAAAGTACACATTTAATATAATGTATGTCCAATACATACTTCTTTCAACCTTGCCAGCCTTCTCATCTACCAAGTATCTAGGGTGGTTCTGCTTCAGTGACCGTTCCCCTTATTACAGAAGCACTTAGTCTCGGGCTTGGGTTCAACTTTGGGTTTCTTCACTAGAGCAGCAACTGATTTGTCGTTTCATGAAGTATCCCTTTCTTGCCCTTGCCCTTCTTGAAACTAGTGGTTTTACTAACCATCAACAATTGATGCTCCTATTTGATTTCTACTTTCGCGGTGTCGCGACTAGCTCAAGGATCATCATATCTATCCCTGATATGTTATAGTTCATCATGAAGCTCTAGTAGCTTGGTGGCAATGACTTTGGAGAACCATCACCATCTCATCTGGAAGATCAACTCCCACTCGATTCAAGCGATTGTAGTACTCATACAATCTGAGCACATGCTCAACGATTGAGCTTTTCTCCTTAGTGTGCAGGCTTAAGAAACTTGTCAAAGGTCTCATACCTCTTGACGTGGGCACTAGCCTGAAATCCCAATTTCAGTCCTTGGAACATCTCATATGTTCTGCGATGTTTCAAAAACGTCTTTGGTGCCTCAATTCTAAACCATTTAGCATTACGCACTGAACTATCATGTAGTCATCAAAACGTGTATGTCAGATGTTCGCAACATCCACAACCGACGTTCGAGGTTCAGCTCACTGAGCGGTGCATTAAGGACATAATCCTTCTGCGCAGCAATGAGGGCAATCCTCTGTTTACGGACCCAGTCCGCATAATTGCTACTATTAACTTTCAACTAAGTTTTCTCTAGGAACATATCTAAAACAGTAGAACTAAAGCATAAGCTACGACATAATTTGCAAAGTCCTTTTGACTATGTTCATGATAATTAAGTTCATCTGATTATTTAATGAACTCCCACTTAGATAGACATCCCTCTAGTCATCTAAGTGATACATGATCCGAGTCAACTAGGCCGTGTCCGATCATCACGTGAGACGGACTAGTCATCATCGATGAACATCTTCATGTTGATCGTATCTTCTATACGACTCATTTCGACCTTTCGGTCTTCCGCGTTCCGAGGCCATGTCTGTACATGCTAGGCTCGTCAAGTCAACCTAAGTGTATTGCGTGTGTAAATCTGGCTTACACCCGTTGTATTCGAACGTTAGAATCTATCACACCCGATCATCACGTGGTGCTTCGAAAAAACGAATCTTCGCAATGGTGCACAGTTAGGGGGAACACTTTTCTTGAAATTATTGTGAGGGATCATCTTATTTTAGCTACCGTCGTTCTAAGCAAATAAGATGTAAAACATGATAAACATCACATGCAATCAAATAGTGACATGATATGGCCAATATCATTTTGCTCCTTTTGATCTCCATCTTCGGCGCGCCATGATCATCATCGTCACCGGCATGACACCATGATCTCCATCATCATGATCTCCATCATCGTGTCTTCATGAAGTTGTCTCGTCATCTATTACTTCTACTACTATGGCTAACGGTTTAGCAATAAAGTAAAGTAAATACATGATGTTTATGTTGACACGCAGGTCATAAATAAATTAAGACAACTCCTATGGCTCCTGCCGGTTGTCATACTCATCGACATGCAAGTCGTGATTCCTATTACAAGAACATGATAAATCTCATACATCACATATATCATTCATCACATCCTTTTGGCCATATCACATCACACGGCATATGCTACAAAAACAAGTTAGATGTCCTCTAATTGTTGTTGCAGATTTTTACGTGGCTGCTATAGGTTTCTTAGCAAGAACGTTTCTTACCTACGCAAAAACCACAACGTGATATGCCAATTTCTATTTACCATTCATAAGGAGCCTTTTCATTGAATCCGATCCGACTAAAGTGGGAGAGACAGACACCTGCTAGCCACCTTATGCAACTAGTGCATGTCAGTCGGTGGAACCTGTCTCACGTAAGTGCACGTGTAAGGTCGGTCTGGGCCGCTTCATCCCACGATGCCGCCGAATCAAGATAAGACTAGTAACGGCAAGTAAATTGACAAAATCGACGCCCACAACTACTTTGTGTTCTACTCGTGCATAGAAACTACGCATAGACCTGGCTCATGATGCCACTGTTGGGGAACGTAGCAGAATTTTAAAATTTTCTACGCATCACCAAGATCAATCTATGGAGTCATCTAGCAACGAGAGAGAGGAGTGCATCTACATACCCTTGTAGATCGCGAGCGGAAGCGTTCAAGAGAACGGGGTTGATGGAGTCGTACTCGTCGTGATCCAAATCACCGATGACCGAGCGCCGAACGGACGGCACCTCCGCGTTCAACACACGTACGGTTGGGGAAGACGTCTCCTCCTTCTTGATCCAGCAAGGGGGAAGGAGAGGTTGATGGAGATCCAGCAGCACGACGGCATGGTGGTGGAAACAGCGGGGATCTCGGCAAGGCTTCGCCAAGCTCAGCGAGAGGGAGAGGTGTTATGAGGGGAGAGGGAGGCGCCAGGGGCTAGGGTCCGGCTCCCATGAGCCTCCCCACTATATATAGGGGTGGAGGGGGCTGGTTTCTTGCCCTCCAAGTCCATTGGGGCGTTGGCAAAGGTGGGGAAAGAAATCCCATCATTTCCCTTCCCCACCGATTGTTATCCCCCCTATTTAGGGATCTTGATCTTATCCCTTCGGGATATGATCTTATTCCTTCTAAGGGGGGATCTTGGTGCACCTTGACCAGGGGTGTGGGGCCTTTCCCCCACTACCCACGTTCATGTGGGTCCTCCCATGCAGGTGGGCCCTACTCCGGAACCTTCTAGAACCTTCCCGGTACAATACCGAAAAATCCCGAACATTTTCCGGTGGCCAAAATAGGACTTCCTATATATAAATCTTTACCTCCGAACCATTCCGGAACTCCTCGTGATGTCCGGGATCTCATCCGGGACTCCGAACAACTTTCGGGTTACCGCATACTAATATCTCTACAACCCTAGCGTCACCGAACCTTAAGTGTGTAGACCCTACGGGTTCGGGAGACATGCATACATGACCGAGACAGCTCTGGTCAATAACCAACAGCAGGATCTGGATACCCATGTTGGCTCCCACATGTTCCACGAAGATCTCATGGGATGAACCACGATGTCGGGGATTCAATCAATCCTGTATTCAATTCCTTTTGTCAATCGGTACGTTACTTGCCCGAGATTCGATCGTTGGTATCCCAATACCTTGTTCAATCTCGTTACCGGCAAGTCACTTTTACTCGTTCCGTAACACATCATCCCATGATCAACTCTTTGGTCACATTGTGCTCATTATGATGATGTCCTACCGAGTGGGCCCAGAGATACCTCTCCGTCACACGGAGTGACAAATCCCAGTCTCGATTCGTGCCAACCCAACAGACACTTTCGGAGATACCCGTAGTGCACCTTTATAGCCACCCAGTTACGTTGTGACGTTTGGCACACCCAAAGCATTCCTATGGTATCCGGGAGTTGCACAGTCTCATGGTCTAAGGAAATGATACTTGACATTTAGAAAAGCTTTAAGCATACGAACTACACGATCTTTGTGCTAGGCTTAGGATTGGGTCTTGTCCATCACATCATTCTCCTAATGATGTGATCCCGTTATCAACGACATCCAATGTCCATGGTCAGGAAACCGTAACCATCTATTGATCAACGAGCTAGTTAACTAGAGGCTTACTAGGGACATGGTGTTGTCTATGTATCCACACATGTATCTGAGTTTCCTATCAATACAATTCTAGCATGGATAATAAACGATTATCATGAACAAGGAAATATAATAATAACCAATTTATTATTGCCTCTAGGGCATATTTCCAACAGAACAAAGGTATATATGATATACATGTTATTGATGTGTACCTTACTAATGCTCGCAGTAGCACCTGGGTATTTGATACTGGTTCTGTTGCTAATATTTGCAACTCGAAACAGGGACTATGGATTAAGCGAAGATTGGCTAAGGACGAGGTGACGATGCGCGTGGGAAATGGTTCCAAAGTCGATGTGATCGCGGTCGGCACGCTGCCTCAACATCTACCTTCGGGATTAGTATTAGACCTAAATAATTGTTATTTGGTGCCAACGTTGAGCATGAACATTATATCTAGATCTTGTTTGATGCGAGACGGTTATTCATTTAAATTAGAGAATAATGGTTGTTCTATTTATATGAGTAATATCTTTTATGGTCATGCACCCTTGAAGAGTGGTCTATTCTTATTAAATCTCGATAGTAGTGACACACATATTCATAATGTTGAAGCCAAAAGATGCAGAGTTGATAATGATAGTGCAACTTATTTGTGGCACTGCCGTTTAGGTCATATCGGTGTAAAGCGCATGAAGAAACTCCATACTGATGGACTTTTGGAACCACTTGATTATGAATCACTTGGTACTTGCGAACCGTGTCTTATGGGCAAGATCACCAAAACACCGTTCTCCGGTACTATGGAGAGAGCAACAGATTTGTTGGAAATCATACATACAGATGTATGTGGTCCGATGAATATTGAGGCTCGTGGCAGATATCGTTATTTTCTCACCTTCACAGATGACTTAAGCAGATATGGGTATATCTACTTAATGAAACATAAGTCTCAAACATTTGAAAAGTTCAAAGAATTTCAGAGTGAATTTGAAAATCATCGTAACAAGAAAATAAAATTCCTATGATCTGATCATGGAGGAGAATATTTGAGTTACGAGTTTGGTGTACATTTGAAACAATGTGGAATAGTTTCGCAACTAACGCCACCCGGAACACCACAGCGTAATGGTGTGCCTGAATGTCGTAATCGTACTTTACTAGATATGGTGCGATCTATGATGTCTCTTACTGATTTACCGCTATCATTTTGGGGTTATACTTTAGAGACGGCCGCATTCACGTTAAATAGGGCACCATCAAAATCCGTTGAGACGACGCCTTATGAACTGTGGTTTGGCAAGAAACCAAAGTTGTCGTTTCTGAAAGTTTGGGGCTGCGATGCTTATGTGAAAAAACTTCAACCTGATAAGCTCGAACCCAAATCAGAGAAATGTGTTTTCATAGGATATCCAAAGGAAACTATTGGATACACCTTCTATCACAGATCCGAAGGCAAGACTTTTGTTGCTAAATTCAGAAACTTTCTAGAGAAGGAGTTTCTCTCGAAAGAAGTGAGTGGGAGGAAAGTAGAACTTGATGAGATAACTGTACCTGCTCCCTTATTGGAAAGTAGTACATCACAGAAACCGGTTTCTATGACACCTACACCAATTAGTGAGGAAGCTAATGATGATGATCATGAAACTTCAGAATAAGATACTACTGAACCTCGTAGATCAACCAGAGTAAGATCCACACCAGAGTGGTACGGTAATCCTGTTCTGGAAGTCATGCTACTAGGTCATGATGAACCTACGAACTATGGAGAAGCGATGGTGAGCCCAGATTCCGCAAAATGGCTTGAAGCCATGAAATCTGAGATGGGATCCATGTATGAGAACAAAATGTAGACTTTGGTTGACCTGCCCAAAGATCGGCAAGCAATTGAGAATAAATGGATCTTCAAGAAGAAGACTGACGCTGACGGTAATGTTACTGTCTACAAAGCTCGACTTGTCGCAAAAGGTTTTCGACAAGTTCAAAGGATTGACTACGATGAGACCTTCTCACCCGTAGCGATGCTTAAGTTTGTCCGAATCATGTTAGCAATTGCCGCATTTTATGATTATGAAATTTGGCAGATGGATGTCAAAACTGCATTCCTGAATGGATTTCTGGAAGAAGAGTTATATATGATGCAGCCAGAAGGTTTTGTCGATCCAAAGGGAGCTAACAAAGTGTGCAAGCTCCAGCGATCCATTTATGGACTGGTGCAAACCTTTCGGAGTTGGAATAAACGCTTTGATAATGTGATCAAAGCATTTGGTTTTGTACAGACTTTTGGAGAAGCCTGTATTTACAAGAAAGTGAGTGGGAGCTCAGTAGCATTTCTGATATTATATGTAGATGACATATTACTAATCGGAAATGATATAGAATTTCTGGATAGCATAAAGGGATACTTGAATAAGAGTTTTTCAATGAAAGACCTCGGTGAAGCTGCTTACATATTGGGCATTAAGATCTATAGAGATAGATCAAGACGCTTAATTGGACTTTCACAAAGCACATACCTTGACAAAGTTTTGAAGAAGTTCAAAATGGATCAAGCAAAGAAAGGATTCTTGCCTGTGTTACAAGGTGTGAAATTAAGTAAGACTCAATGCCCGACCACTTCAGAAGATAGAGAGAAAATGAAAGATGTTCCCTATGCTTCAGCCATAGGCTCTATCATGTATGCAATGATGTGTACCAGACCTAATGTATGTCTTGCTATAAGTCTAGCAGGGAGGTACCAAAGTAATCCAGGAGTGGATCACTGGACAGCGGTCAAGAACATCCTGAAACACCTGAAAAGTACTAAGGATATGTTTCTCATATATGGAGGTGACAAAGAGCTCGTCGTAAATGGTTATGTTGATGCAAGCTTTGACACTGATCCGGACGATTCTAAATCGCAAACTGGATACGTGTTTACATTAAACGGTGGACCTGTCAGTTGGTGCAGTTCTAAACAAAGCGTTGTGGCAGGATCTACATGTGAAGCGGAGTACATAGCTGCTTCGGAAGCAGCAAATGAAGGAGTCTGGATGAAGGAGTTCATATCCGATCTAGGTGTCATACCTAGTGCATCGGGTCCAATGAAAATCTTTTGTGACAATACTGGTGCAATTGCCTTGGAAAAGGAATCCAGATTTCACAAGAGAACCAAGCACATCAAGAGATGCTTCAATTCCATCTGGGATCTAGTCCAGGTGGGAGACATAGAGATTTGCAAGATACATACGGATCTGAATGTAGCAGACCCGTTGACTAAGCCTCTTCCACGAGCAAAACATGATCAGCACCAAAGCTCCATGGGTGTTAGAATCATTACTGTGTAATCTAGATTATTGACTCTAGTGCAAGTGGGAGACTGAAGGAAATATGCCCTAGAGGCAATAATAAAGTTATTATTTATTACCTTATATCATGATAAAAGTGTATTATTCATGCTAGAATTGTATTATCCGGAAACATAATACTTGTGTGAATAGATAGACAAACTAAACGTCACTAGTGTGCCTCTACTTGACTAGCTCGTTAATCGAAGATGGTTATGTTTCCTAACCATAGACATGTGTTGTCATTTGATTAACGGGATCATATCATTAGGAGAATGATGTGATTGATATGACCCATTCCATTAGCTTAGCACCCGATGGTTTAGTATGTTGCTATTGCTTTCTTCATGACTTATACATGTTCCTATGACTATGAGATTATGCAACTCCCGTTTGCCGGAGGAACACTTTGTGTGCTACCAAACGTCACAACGTAACTGGGTGATTATAAAGGAGCTCTACAGGTGTCTCCAAAGGTACATGTTGGGTTGGCGTGTTTCGAGATTAGGATTTGTCACTCCGATTGTCGGAGAGGTATCTCTGGGCCCTCTCGGTAATGCACATCACATAAGCCTTGCAAGCATTGCAGCTAATGAGTTAGTTGCGAGATGATGCATTACGAAATGAGTAAAGAGACTTGCCGATAACGAGATTGAACTAGGTATTGAGATACCGACAATCGAATCTCGGGCAAGTAACATACCGATGACAAAGGGAACAAAGTATGTTGTTATGCAGTCTGACCGGTAAAGATCTTCGTAGAATATGTAGGAGCCAATATGAGCATCCAGGTTCCGCTATTGGTTATTGACCGAAGACATGTCTCGGTCATGTCTACATTGTTCTCGAACCCGTAGGGTGCGCACGCTTAACGTTACGATGACAGTTTCATTATGAGTTTATATATTTTGATGTACCAAAGTTTGTTCGGAGTCCCGGATGTGATCACGGACATGACGGGGAGTCTCGAAATGGTCGAGACATAAATATTGATATATTGGAAGCCTATGTTTGGACATCGGAAGTGTTTCGGATGAAATCGGCATTTTACCAGAGTACCGGGAGGTTACCGGAACCCCCCCCGGTAACCTAATGGGCCTTAATGGGCCTAGTGGCGGAAGAGGAGAGGAGGCCTAGGGGCTGCCGCGCGCCCCTCCCCCCCAAGTCCGAATTGGACAAGGAGGGGGGCGGCGCCCCCCTTTCCTTTCTTCCCTCTCCTCCTTCCCCCCAAGTCCTAATCCAACTAGGGAAAGGGGGGAGTCCTACTCCCGGTAGGAGTAGGACTCCTCCAGCGCGCCTCCTCCTAGGGCCGGCCGCACCCCCCTTGCTCCTTTATATACGGGGGCAGGGGGCACCTCTAGACACACAAGTTGATCCTCATGATCGTTTTCTTAGCCGTGTGCGGTGCCCCCTTCCACCATACTCCTCGATAATATTGTAGCGGTGCTTAGGCGAAGCCCTGCGACGGTTGAACATCAAGATCATCACCACGCCGTCGTGCTGACGGAACTCTTCCCCGACACTTTGCTGGATCGGAGTCCGGGGATCGTCATCGAGCTGAACGTGTGCTAAAACTCGGAGGTGCCGTAGTTTCGGTGCTTGATCGGTCGGGCCGTGAAGACGTACGACTACATCAACCGCGTTGTCATAACGCTTTCGCTGTCGGTCTACGAGGGTACGTAGACTACACTATCCCCTCTCGTTGCTATGCATCACCATGATCTTGCGTGTGCGTAGGAAATTTTTTGAAATTACTATGTTCCCCAACAGGTCCCCTCCCACACTTGGCCCACGCAGCCTTCTGGGGCTGGTGGCCCCACCTGGTGGACCCCCGGGACCCTCCCGGTGGTCCAGGTACGTTACCGATAGCACCTGAAACTTTTCCGGTGACCAAAACGGGACTTCCCATATATAAATCTTTACCTCCGGACCATTCTGGAACTCCTCGTGACGTCCGGGATCTCATCCGGGACTGCGAACAACATTCGGTAACCACGTACATACTTTCCCTATAACCCTAGCGTCATCGAACCTTAAGTGTGTAGACCCTACGGGTTCGGGAACCATGTAGACATGACCGAGACAACTCTTTGGCCAATAACCAACAGCGGGATCTGGATACCCATGTTGGCTCCCACATGTTCCACGATGATCTCATCGGATGAACCACGATGTCAAGGATTCAATCAATCCCGTATACAATTCCCTTTGTCTATCGGTACGATACTTGCCCGAGATTCGATCGTCGGTATCCCGATACCTCGTTCAATCTCGTTACTGGCAAGTCTCTTTACTCGTTCCGTAACACATCATCCCGTGATCAACTCCTTGGTCACATTGTGCACATTATGATGATGTCCTACCGAGTGGGCCTAGAGATACCTCTCCATTACACGGAGTGACAAATCCCAGTCTCGATTCGTGCCAACCCAACAAACACTTTCGGAGATACCCGCAGTGCACCTTTATAGCCACCCAGTTACGTTGTGATGTTTGGTGCACCCAAAGCATTCCTACGGTATCCGGGAGTTGCACAATCTCATGGTCTAACGAAATGATACTTGACATTAGAAAAGCTTTAGCATACGAACTACACGATCTTGTGCTAGGCTTAGGATTGGGTCTTGTCCATCACATCATTCTCCTAATGATGTGATCCCGTCATCAACAACATCCAATGTCCATGGTCAGGAAACCGTAACCATCTATTGATCAACGAGCTAGTCAACTAGAGGCTTACTAGGGACATGGTGTTGTCTATGTATCCACACATGTATCTGAGTTTCCTATTAATACAATTCTAGCATGGATAATAAATGATTATCATGAACGAGGAAATATAATAATAACTAATTTATTATTGCCTCTAGGGCATATTTCCAACTGTCTCCCACTTGCACTAGAGTCAATAATCTAGTTCACATCACTATGTGATTGTAGAGAATCCAACACCCATGGGGTGTGTTCATATCTTTCTTGTGAGAGAGGTTTATCAGTCAATGGGTCTGAACCTTTCATATCCATGTGTGCTTTACAAATCTCTATGTCATCTTGTATATGCAGCTACCACGCGCTACTTGGGGCTATTCCAAATAACTGCTCTACTATACGAATCCGATTTACTCCTCAGAGTCATCCGGATTAGTGTCAAAGTTTTCATCGGCGTAACCCTTTACGACGAACTCTTTTACCACCTCCATAATCGAGAAAATTCCTTAGTCCACTAGTTACTAAGGATAACCTTGACCGTTGTCCTATGATCCATTCCTAGATCACACTTGTACCCCTTCAGGTGCGGTACACAACATAGCATACTTTAGAGCCTACGTATAAAGCATAGGGGACGACCTTCGTCCTTTCTCTCTATTATGCCGTGGTCAGGTCTTGAGTCTTTACTCAATACTCATACCTTATAACACAGCCAAGAACTCCTTCTTCGCCAATCTATTTTGAACTCCTTCAAAATCTTGTCATGGTATGTGTTCGTTTGAAAGTACTATCAAGCGATTTTTGATCTATCCTTATAGATCTTGATGCTCAATGTTCAAGTAGCTTAATCCAGGTTTTCCATTGAAAACCACTTTTCAAATAACCCTATATGCTTTCCGGAAACTCTACATCATTTCTGATCAACAATAGTCAACAACATATACTCATTAGAAATTCTATAGCGCTCCCACTCACTTCTTTGGAAATACAAGTTTCTCATAACTTTGTATAAACCCAAAATCTTTGATCATCTCATCAAAGCGTACATTCCAACTCCGAGATGCTTACTCCAGTCCTTAGAAGGATTGCTGGAGCTTTGCATACTTGTCAGCATCTTTCAGGATTGACAAAACCTTCTGGTTGTATCACATACAACCTTTCCTCAAGAAAAATGTCGAGGAAACAATGTTTTGACATACTATCTGCAAGATTTCATAAATAACGCAGTAACTACTAACATAATTCCAACAGACTCTTAGCACCGCTACGAGTGAGAAAGTCTCATCATAGTCAACTCCTTGAACATGTCGGGAAACATCTTAACGACAAGTCAAGCTTTCTTAATGGTGACACTTTTTTGTGCAAAGTAGTAATTTCAAAAAAATTCCTACGCACACGCAAGATCATGGTGATGCATTGCAACGAGAGGGGAGAGTGTTGTCTACGTACCCTCGTAGACTGAAGCGGAAGCGTTGACGCAACGTAGAGGAAGTAGTCGTACGTCTTCCCGGTTCAACCGATCCAAGCACCGTTACTCCGGCACCTCCGAGTTCTTGGCACACGTTCAGCTCGATGACGTTCCCTGGGCTCCGATCCAGCAAAGCTTCGGGGAAGAGTTCCATCAGCACGATGGCGTGGTGACGATCTTGATGTTCAACCGTCGCAGGGCTTCGCCTAAGCACCGCTACAATATGACCGAGGTGTAATATCGTGGAGGGGGGCACCGCACACGGCTAAGGAATGATCACGATGATCAACTTGTGTGTCCTAGGGTGCCCCCTTGCCCCCGTATATAAAGGAGCCAAGGGGAGGGGGCGGCCGGCCAAGGAGGGCGCACCAAGGGGGGGTCCTACTCCCACCGGGAGTAGGACTCCCTTCTTTCCTAGTTGGATAAGGAGAAGGGGAAAGAGGAGGAAGAGGGAAAGGAAGGGGGGGCGCCGCCCCCCTTCCCTTGTCCTATTCGGACTAGGAAGGGCAGGGGCGCGCGGCCACCTCTTGCCTCCTTTCCTCTTCTCCCTTAAGGCCCATGTAGGCCCAATAACCCCCCGGGGGGTTCCGGTAACCCCCCCCCCCCCCGGTACTCCGGTAAAATCCCGATTTCACCCGGAACGATTCCGATATCCAAATATAGGCTTCCAATATATCGATCTTTATGTCTCGACCATTTCGAGACTCCTCGTCATGTCCATGATTACATCCGGGACTCCGAACAACCTTCGGTACATCAAAATACATAAACTCATAATGAAACTGTCATCGTAACGTTAAGCGTGCGGACCCTATGGTTCGAGAACAATGTAGACATGACCGAGACACGTCTCCGGTCAATAACCAATAGCGGAACCTGGATGCTCATATTGGTTCCTACATATTCTACGAAGATCTTTATCGGTCAGACCGCATAACAACATACGTTGTTCCCTTTGTCATCGGTATGTTACTTGCCCGAGATTCGATCGTCGGTATCTCAATACCTAGTTCAATTTCGTTACCGGCAAGTCTATTTACTCGTTCCGTAATACATCATCCCGCAACTAACTCATTAGTTGCAATGCTTGCAAGGCTTAAGTGATGTGCATTACCGAGAGGGCCCAGAGATACCTCTTCGACAATCGGAGTGAGAAATCCTAATCTCGAAATACGCCAACCCAACATGTACCTTTGGAGACACCTATAGAGCACCTTTATAATCACCCAGTTACGTTGTGACATTTGGTAGCACACAAAGTGTTCCTCCGGCAAACGGGAGTTGCATAATCTCATAGTCATAGGAACATGTATAAGTCATGAAGAAAGCAATAGCAACATACTAAACGATCGGGTGCTAAGCTAATGGAATGGGTCATGTCAATCAGATCATTCACCTAATGATGTGATCCCGTTAATCAAATAACAACTCTTTGTCCATGGTTAGGAAACATAACCATCTTTGATTAACGAGCTAGTCAAGTAGAGGCATACTAGTGACACTCTGTTTGTCTATGTATTCACACATGTATTACGTTTCCGGTTAATACAATTCTAGCATGAATAATAAACATTTATCATGATATAAGGAAATAAATAATAACTTTATTATTGCCTCTAGGGCATATTTCCTTCAGTCTCCCACTTTCACTAGAGTCAATAATCTAGTTCACATCACCATGTGATTTAACACTAATAGTTCACATCTTTATGTGATTAGTTCACATCTTCATGTGACCAACTCCCAAAGGGTTTACTAGATTCAGTAATCTAATTCACATCGCTATGCGATTAACACCCAAAGAGTACTAAGGTGTGATCATGTTTTGCTTGTGAGAGAAGTTTAGTCAACGGGTCTGCCACATTCAGATCCGTATATATTTTGCAAATTTCTATGTCAACAATGCTCTGCATAGAGCTACTCTAGCTAATTGCTCCCACTTTCAATATGTATCCAGATTGAGACTTAGAGTCATCTGGATTAGTGTCAAAACTTGCATCGACGTAACCCTTTACGATGAACCTTTTTGTCACCTCCATAATCGAGAAACATATCCTTATTCCGCTAAGGATAATTTTGACCGCTGTCCAGTGATCTACTCCTAGATCACTATTGTACTACCTTGCCAAAATCAGTGTAGGGTATACAATTGATCTGGTACATGGCATGGCATACTTTATAGAACCTATGGCTGAGGCATAGGGAATGACTTTCATTCTCTTTCTATCCTCTGTCGTGGTCGGGTTTTGAGTCCTACTCAATTTCACACCTTGTAACACAGACAAGAACTCTTTCTTTGACTGTTCTATTTTGAACTACTTCAAAATCTTGTCAAGGTATGTACTCATTGAAAAAACTTATCAAGCGTCTTGATCTATCTCTATAGATCTTGATGTTCAATATGTCAGCAGCTTCACCGAGGTCTTTCTTTGGAAAATTCCTTTCAAACACTCCTTTATGCTTTGCAGAATAATTCTACATTATTTCCGATCAACAATATGTCATTCACATATACTTATCAGAAATGTTGTAGTGATCCCACTCACTTTCTTGTAAATACAGGCTTCATCGCAAGTCTGTATAAAACTATATGCTTTGATCAACTTATCAAAGCGTATATTCCAACTCCGAGATGCTTGCACCAGTCCATAGATGGATCACTGGAGCTTGCATATTTTGTTAGCACCTTTAGGGTTGACAAAACCTTCTGGTTGTATCATATACAACTCTTCTTTAATAAATCTATTAAGGAATGTAGTTTTGTTTATCCATTTGCCAGATTTCATAAAATGCGGCAATTGCTAACATGATTCGGACAGACTTAAGCATAGATACGAGTGAGAAACTCTCATCGTAGTCAACACCTTGAACTTGTCGAAAACCTTTTGCGACAATTCTAGCTTTGTAGATACTAACACTACTATCAGCGTCCGTGTTCCTCTTGAAGATCCATTTATTCTCAATTGCTTGCCGGTCATCGGGCAAGTCAACCAAAGTCCATACTTTGTTCTCATACATGGATCCCATCTCAGATTTCATGGCCTCAAGCCATTTTGCAGAATCTGGGCTCACCATCGCTTCTTCATAGTTCGTAGGTTCGTCATGGTCAAGTAGCATGACCTCCAGAACAGGATTACCGTACCACTCTAGTGCGGACCTCACTCTAGTTTACCTACGAGATTCTGTAGTAACTTGATCTGAAGTTACATGATCATCATCATTAGCTTCCTCACTAATTGGTGTAGTAGTCACAGGAACAGATTTCTGTGATGAACTACTTTCCAATAAGGGAGAAGGTACAATTACCTTATCAAGTTCTACTTTCCTCCCACTCACTTCTTTCGAGAGAACCTCCTTCTCTAGAAAGGATCCATTCTAAGCAACGAATGTCTTGCCTTTGGATCTGTGATAGAAGGTGTACCCAACAGTAACTTTTGGGTATCCTATGAAGACACAATTTTCCGATTTGGGTTTGAGCTTATCAGGATGAAACTTTTTCACATAAGCATTGCAACCCCAAACTTTAAGAAACGACAACTTTGGTTTCTTGCCAAACCACAGTTCATACGGTGTCGTCTCAACAGATTTAGATGGTCCCCTTTTAACGTGAATGCAGCTGTCTCTAATGCATAATCCCAAAACGATAGTGGTAGATCGGTAAGAGACATCATAGATTGCACTATATCCAATAAAGTACGGTTATGACGTTCGGACACACCATTATGCTGTGGTGTTCCATGTGGCATGAGTTTGTGAAACTATTCCACATTGTTTTAATTGAAGACCAAACTCGTAACTCAAATATTTGTCTCTGCGATCAGATTGTAGAAACTTTATTTTCTTGTCACGATGATTTTCCACTTCACTCTGAAATTCTTTGAACTTTTCAAATGTTTCAGACTTATGTTTCATCAAGTAGATATACCCATATCTGCTCAAATCATCTGTGAAGTTCAGAAAATAACGATACTTGCCGTGAGCCTTAACACTCATCGGACCGCATACATCAGTATGTATTATTTCCAATAAGTCAGTTGCTCGCTCCGGAGAACGGAGTCTTAGTCATCTTGCCCATGAGGCATGGTTCACAAGCATCAAGTGATTCATAATCAAGTGATTCCAAAATCCCATCAGCATGGAGTTTCTTCATGTGCTTTACACCAATATGACCTAAACGGCAGTGCTACAAATAAGTTGCACTATCATTATTAACTTTGCATCTTTTGGTTTCAATATTATGATTATGTGTATCACTACGATCGAGATCCAACGAACTATTTTCATTGGGTGTGTAACCATATAAGGTTTTATTCATGTAAACAGAACAACAATTTATTCTCTTACTTAAATGAATAATTGTATTACAATAAACATGATCAAATCATATCCATGCTTAACGCAAAGACCAAAAACACTTATTCAGGTTCAACACTAATCCCGAAAGTATAGGGAGTGTGCGATGATGATCATATCAATCTTGGAACCACTTCCAACACACATCGTCACTTCACCCTTAACTAGTCTCTGTTTATTCTGCAACTCCCGTTTCGAGTTACTAATCTTAGCAACTGAACTAGTATAAAATACTGAGGGGTTGCTATAAACACTAGTAAAGTACACATCAATAACATGTATATCAAATATACTTATGTTCATTTTGCCATCCTTCTTATCTGCCAATCACTTGGGGTAGTTCCGCTTCCAGTGACCAGTCCCTTTGCAGTAGAAACACTTAGTCTCAGGCTTAGGACCAGACTTGGGCTTCTTCACTTGAGCGGCAACTTGCTTGCTGTTCTTCTTGAAGTTCCCCTTCTTCCCTCTGCCCTTTTCTTGAAACTAGTGGTCTTGTCTACCATCAACACTTGATGTTTTTCTCGATTTCTACCTTCGTCAATTTCCGCATTACGAAGAGCTTGGGAATCGTTTCCGTTATCCCTTGCATATCATAGTTCATCCCGAAGTTCTACTAACTTGGTGATGGTGACTAGAGAATTCTGTCAATCATCATCTTATATGGAAGATTAACTCCCACTTGATTCAAGCGATTGTAGTACTCAGACAATCTGGGCACATGCTCACTAGTTGAGCGATTCTCCTCCATCTTTTAGCTATAGAACTTGTTGGAGACTTCATATCTCTCAACTCGGGTATTTGCTTGAAATATTAACTTCAACTCCTGGAACATCTCATATGCTCCATGACGTTCAAAACGTCTTTGAAGTCCCGATTCTAAGCCATTAAGCATGGTGCACTAAACTATCAAGTAGTCATCATATTGAGCTAGCCAAACATTCATAACGTCTGCATCTGCTCCTGCAATAGGTCCATCACCTAGCGGTGCATCAAGGACATAATTCTTCTGTGCAGCAATGAGGATAAACCTCAGATCACGGATCCAATCCGCATCATTGCTACTAACATCTTTCAACACAATTTTCTCTAGGAACATATCAAAATAAACACAGGGAAGCAACAATGCGAGCTATTAATCTACAACATAATTTGCAAAATACTACCAGGACTAAGTTCATGATAATTTTAAGTTCATTTAATCATATTACTTAAGAACTCCCACTCAGATAGACATCCCTCTAATCCTCTAAGTGATTACGTGATCCAAATCAACTAAACCATGTCCGGTCATCACGTGAGATGGAGTAGTTTCATTGGTGAACATCACTATGTTGATCATATCTACTATATGATTCACGCTCGACCTTTCGGTCTCCGTGTTCCGAGGCCATATCTGTATATGCTTGGCTCGTCAAGTATAACCTGAGTATTCTGCGTGCGCAACTGTTTTGCACCCGTTGTATTTGAACGTAGAGCCTATCACACCCGATCATCACGTGGTGTCTCAGCACGAAGAACTTTCGCAACGGTGCATACTCAGGGAGAACACTTCTTGATAATTAGTGAGAGATCATCTTATAATGCTACCGTCAATCAAAGCAAGATAAGATGCATAAAAGATAAACATCACATGCAATCAATATAAGTGATATGATATGGCCATCATCATCTTGTGCTTGTGATCTCCATCCTCGAAGCACCGTCGTGATCACCATCGTTACCCGCGCGACACCTTGATCTCCATCGTAGCATCGTTGTCGTCTCGCCAATCTCATGCTTCCACGACTATCGCTACCGCTTAGTGATAAAGTAAAGCATTACAGCGCGATTGCATTGCATACAATAAAGCGACAACCATATGGCTCCTGCCAGTTGCCGATAACTTGGTTACAAAACATGATCATCTCATACAATAAAATTTAGCATCATGTCTTGACCATATCACATCACAACATGCCCTGCAAAAACAAGTTAGACGTCCTCTACTTTGTGGTTGCAAGTTTTACGTGGCTGCTACGGGCTTAAGCAAGAACCAATCTTACCTACGCATCAAAACCACAACGATAGTTTGTCAAGTTGGTGCTATTTTAACCTTCGCAAGGACCGGGCGTAGCCACACTCGGTTCAACTAAAGTTGGAGAAACTATCACCCGCTAGCCACCTTTGTGCAAAGCACGTCGGGAGAACCGGTCTCGCGTAAGCGTACGCGTAATGTCGGTCCGGGCCGCTTCGTCCAACAATACCGCCGAACCAAAGTATGACATGCTGGTAAGAAGTATGACTTATATCACCCACAACTCACTTGTGTTCTACTCGTGCATATAACATCAACATATAAAACCTAGGCTCGGATGCCACTTTTGTGCAAAGTAGTAATTTCAAAAAAATTCCTACGCACACGCAAGATCATGGTGATGCATAGCAACGAGAGGGGAGAGTGTTGTCTACGTACCCTCGTAGACCGAAGCGGAAGCGTTGACGCAACATAGAGGAAGTAGTCGTACGTCTTCCCGGTTCAACCGATCCAAGCACCGTTACTCCGGCACCTCCGAGTTCTTGGCACACGTTCAGCTCGATGACGTTCCCCGGGCTCCGATCCAGCAAAGCTTCGGGGAAGAGTTCCATCAGCACGACGGCGTGGTGACGATCTTGATGTTCAACTGTCGCAGGGCTTCGCCTAAGCACCGCTACAATATGACCGAGGTGTAATATCGTGGAGGGGGGCACCGCACACGGCTAAGGAACGATCACGAAGATCAACTTGTGTGTCCTAGGGTGCCCCCTTGCCCCCGTATATAAAGGAGCCAAGGGGAGGGGGCGGCCGGCCAAGGAGGGCGCGCCAAGGGGGAGTCCTACTCCCACCGGGAGTAGGACTCCCTTCTTTCCTAGTTGGATAAGGAGAAGGGGAAAGAGGAGGAAGAGGGAAAGGAAAGGGGGGGGGCGCCCCCCTTCCCTTGTCCTATTCGGTCTAGGAAGGGGAGGGGCACACGGCCACCTCTTGCCTCCTTTCCTCTTCTCCCTTAAGGCCCATGTAGGCCCAATAACCCCCCGGGGGGTTCCGGTAACCCCCCCGGTACTCCGGTAAAATCCCGATTTCACCCCGAACGATTCCGATATCCAAATATAGGCTTCCAATATATCGATCTTTATGTCTCGACCATTTCGAGACTCCTCTTCATGTCCATGATCACATCCGGGACTCCGAACAACCTTCGGTACATCAAAATACATAAACTCATAATCGGACCCTACGGTTCAAGAACAATGTAGACATGACCGAGACACGTCTCCGGTCAATAACCAATAGCGGAACCTGGATGCTCATATTGGTTCCTACATATTCTACAAAGATCTTTATCGGTCAGACCGCATAACAACATACGTTGTTCCCTTTGTCATCGGTATGTTACTTGCCCGAGATTCGATCGTCGGTATCTCAATACCTAGTTCAATCTCGTTACCGGCAAGTCTCTTTACTCGTTCCGTAATACATCATCCCGCAACTAACTCATTAGTTGCAATGCTTGCAAGGCTTCAGTGATGTGCATTACCGAGAGGGCCCAGAGATACCTCTCCGACAATCGGAGTGACAAATCCTAATCTCGAAATACGCCAACCCAACATGTACCTTTGGAGACACCTGTAGAGCACCTTTATAATCACCCAGTTACGTTGTGACGTTTGGTAGCACACAAAGTGTTCCTCCGGCAAACGGGATTTGCATAATCTCATAGTCATAGGAACATGTATAAGTCATGAAGAAAGCAATAGCAACATACTAAACGATCAGGTGCTAAGATAATGGAATGGGTCATGTCAATCAGATCATTCACCTAATGATGTGATCCCGTTAATCAAATAACAACTCTTTGTCCATGGTTAGGAAACATAACCATCTTTGATTAACGAGCTAGTCAAGTAGAGGCATACTAGTGACACTTTGTTTGTCTATGTATTCACACATGTATTATGTTTCCGGTTAATACAATTCTAGCATGAATAATAAACATTTATAATGATATAAGGAAATAAATAATAACTTTATTATTGCCTTTAGGGCATATTTCCTTCACACTTACCATCATTGTCTGTCTTCCTTTTAAAATCCATCTGCACCCAACAGCCTTACGGCCATCAAGTAGTTCTTTCAAAGTCTATACTTTGTTTTATACATGGATCCTCTCTTGGATTTTATGGCCTCAAGCCATTCGTCGGAATCCGGGCCCACCATCGCTTCTCCATAGCTCATAGGTTCATTGTTGTCTAGCAACATGACTTCCAAGACAGGATTACGTACCACTCTGAAGTAGTACACATCCTTGTCGACCTATGAGGTTTGGTAGTGACTTGATTCGAAGTTTCATGATCACTATCATAAGCTTCCACTTCAATTGGTGTAGGTGCCACAGGAACAACTTCATGTGCCCTGCTACACACTAGTTGAAGTGACGATTCAATAACCTCATCAAGTCTCCACCATCCTCCCACTCAATTCTTTCGAGAGAAACTTTTCCTCGAGAAAGGACCCGTTTCTAGAAACAATCACTTTTGCTTCCGGATCTGAAATAGGAGGTACACCCAACTATTTTTGGGTATTCTATGAATATGCATTTATCCGCTTTGGGTTCGAGCTTATCAGCCTGAAACCTTTTCACATAAGCATCGCAGCCCCCAAACTTTTAAGAAATGACAGCTTAGGTTTCTCTAAACCATAGTTCATACGGTGTCGTCTCAACGGAATTGTGTGGTGCCCTATTTAAAGTGAGTGCGATTGTCTCTAATGCCTAACCCATAAATGATAGTGGTAATTCGATAAGAGACATCATGGTATGCACCATATCCAATAGGGTGCAGTTGTGATGTTCGGACACACCATCACACTATGGTGGTCCAGGCGGTATTAGTTGTGAAACAATTTCCACAATGTCTTAATTGTGTGCCAAACTCGTAACTTAGATATTCATCTCTATGATCATATCATATACATTTTATCATCTTGTCACGACGATCTTCAACTTCACTCTGAAATTACTTGAACCTTTCAATAATTCAGACTTGTGTTTCATCAAGTAAATATACTCAGCATCTACTCAAATCATCTGTGAAGTAAGAACATAACGATCTCCACTGCGTGCCTCAACACTCATTGGACTACACACATCAAAATGTATTACTTCCAACAAGTTGCTTTCTTGTTCCATCTTTCTGAAAACGAGGTCTTTCAGTCATCTTGCCCTTGTGGTATGATTTGCATGTCTCAAGTGATACAAAATCAAGTGAGTCCAAACGATCCATCTGTATGGAGTTTCTTCATGCATATCTACCAATAGACATGGTTTGCATGTCTCAATCTTTCCAAAAACGAGTGAGTCCAAAGATCCATCAACGTGGAGCTTCTTCATGCATTTTACACCAACATGACTCAAATGGCAGTGCCACAAGTACGTGGTACTATCATTACTATCTTATACCTTTTGGTATGAACATGTGTATCACTACGATCGAGATTCAATAAACCATTCATTTTAGGTGCAAGACCATTGAAGGTATTATTCAAATAAATAGAGTAACCATTATTCTCTTTAAATGAATAACCGTGTGGCGATAAACATAATCCAATCATGTCTATGCTCAACGCAAACACCAAATAACAATTATATCGGTTTAACACCAATCCCGATGGTAGAGGGAGCGTGCGATGTTTGATCACATCAACCTTGGAAACACTTCCAACACATATCGTCATCTCACCTTTAGCTAGTCTTCGCAGCCTTTTATTTCGAGTTACTAACGCTTAGCAACCGAGCCAGTATTTTAATACCCTAGTGCTACTAGGAGTACTAGTAAAGTACACATTAATATAACGTATTTCCAAAATACTTCTATCGACCTTGCCAGCCTTCTCATCTACCAAGTATCTAGGGTAGTTCTGCTTCAGTGACCGTTCCCTCATTACAGAAGCACTTAGTCTCGGGTTTGGTTCAACCTTGGGTTTCTTCACTAGAGCAGCAACTGATTTGTCGTCTCATGAAGTATCCATTCTTTCCCTTGCCCTTCTTGAAACTAGTGGTTAACCATCAACAATTGATGCTCCTACTTGATTTCTAGTTTCACAGTGTCAAACATCGCGAGTTGCTCAAGGATCATCATGTCTATCCCTGATATGTTATAGTTCATCACGAAACTCCGATAGCTTGGTGGCAGTGACTATGGAGAACCATCACTATCTCATCTGGAAGATTAACTCCCACTCGATTCAAGCGATTGTAGTACTCAGACAATCTGAGCACATGCTCAACGATTGAGCTTTTCTCCCTTAGTTTGTAGGCTTAAGAAACTTGTTAGAGGTCTCATACCTCTTGACGTGGGCACTAGTCTGAAATCCCAATTTCTGTCTTTGGAACATCTCATATGTTCTGCGACGTTTCAAAAAACGTCTTTGGTGCCACAATTCTAAACCGTTAGTATTACGCACTGAACTATCACGTAGTCATCAAAATGTGTATGTCAGATGTTTCCCAACATCTACAGACGACGCTCGAGGTTCAACGCACTGAGCGGTGCATTAAGGACATAGCCCTTCTGTGCAGCAATGAGGACAATCCTTAGTTCACGGACCCAGTCCGCATAATTTCTACTGTCAACTCTCAACTAAATTTTCTCTAGGAACATATCTAAAACAGTAGAACTATAGCGTAAGCTACGACATGATTTGCAAATACCTTTTGACTATTTTCATGATAATTAAGTTCATCTAATCAAACTATTTAATGAACTCCCACTTAGATAGACATCCCTCTAGTCATCTAAGTGATACATGATCCGAGTCAACTAGGCCGTGTCCGATCATCACGTGAGACGGACTAGTCATCATCGGTGAACATCTTCATGTTGATCGTATCCACTATACGACTCATGTTCGACCTTTCGGTCTTCCGTGTTCCGAGGCCATGTCTGTACATGCTAGGCTCGTCAAGTTAACCTAAGTGTATTGCGTGTGTAAATCTGGCTTACACCCGTTGTATGCGAACGTTAGAACCTATCACACCCGATCATCACGTGGTGCTTCGGAACAACGGACCTTAGCAACGGTGCACAGTTAGGGGGAACACTTTCTTGAAATTATTGAGAGGGATCATCTTATTTATGCTACCGTCGTTCTAAGCAAATAAGATGTAAACATGACAAACATCACATGCAAATCATAAAGTGACATGATATGGCCAATATCATCTTGCGCCTTTGATCTCCATCTTCGAGGCGCGGCATGAACACCATCGTCACCGGCATGACACCATGATCTCCATCATCATGATCTCCATCATCGTGTCTTCATGAAGTTGCCTCGCCAACTATTACTTCTACTACTATGGCTAACGGTTAGCAATAAAGTAAAGTAATTACATTGCGTTTTCATTGACACGCAGGTCATAAATAAATTAAGACAACTCCTATGGCTCCTGCCAGTTGTCATACTCATCGACATGCAAGTCGTGATTCCTATTACAAGAACATGATCAATCTCATACATCACATATATCATTCATCACATCCTTTTGGTCATATCACATCACATAGCATACCCTTCAAAAATAAGTTAGACGCCCTCTAATTGTTGTTGCATGTTTTACGTGGCTGCTATGGGTTTCTAGCAAGAACGTTTCTTACCTACGCAAAACCACAACGGTGATATGCCAATTGCTATTTACCCTTCATAAGGACCCTTTTCATCGAATCCGATCCGACTAAAGTGTGAGAGACAGACACCCGCCAGCCACCTTATGCATCAAGTGCATGTCAGTAGGTGGAACCAGTCTCACGTAAGCGTACGTGTAAGGTCGGTCCGGGCCGCTTCATTCCACTATGTCGCTGAATCAAGATAAGACTAGTAACGGCAAGCAAATTGAAGAAATCATCGCCCACAACTACTTTGTGTTCTATTCGTGCATAGAAACTATGCATAGACCTAGCTCATGATGCCACTGTTGGGGATCGTAGCAGAAATTCAAAATTTTCCTACGTGTCACCAAGATCAATCTATGGAGAGACTAGCAACGAGAGACAGGAGTGCATCTTCATACCCTTGAAGATCGCAATGCGGAAGCGTTACAAGAACGCGGTTGGTGGAGTCATACACGCAGTGATTCAGATCGCGGTCGATTCCGATCTAAGCGCCGAACAACGGCGCCTCCGCGTTCAACACACGTACAACCCGGTGACGTCTCCCATGCCTTGATCCAGCAAGGATGGAGGGAGAGGTTGGGAAAGACTCCGTCCAGCAGCAGCACAACGGCATGGTGATGGTGGAGGAGCGCGGTACTCCAGCAGGGCTTCGCCAAGCACTACGAGAGACGAGGAGGGAGAGAGGTAGGGCTGCGCCAAGAGAGAGATCAAATCACATGTATTGGGCAGCCCCATACCTCAAGTATATATAGGGGGAGGGGAGGGGATGCGCCCCCTCTAGGGTTCCCTCCCCAAGGGGGGCGGCAGCCTAGATCCCATCTAGGGTGGCGGCTAGAGGGGAGAGGGAGAGAGGAGGCGCCCTAGGGTGGGCCTTAAGGCCCATCTGGACCTAGGGTTTGCCCCCTCCCACTCTCCTTGCGCCTTGGGCCTTGGTGGGGGTGCACCAGCCTACCTGGGGCTAGTCCCCTCCCACACTTGGCCCACGCAGCCTTCTGGGGCTGGTGGCCCCACCTGGTGGACCCCCGGGACCCTCCCGGTGGTCCCGGTACGTTACCGATAGCACCCGAAACTTTTCCGGTGACCAAAACGGGACTTTCCATATATAAATCTTTACCTCCGGACCATTCTGGAACTCCTCGTGACGTCCGGGATCTCATCCGGGACTCCGAACAACATTCGGTAACCACGTACATACTTTCCCTATAACCCTAGCGTCATCGAACCTTAAGTGTGTAGACCCTACGGGTTCGGGAACCATGTAGACATGACCGAGACAAGTCTCCGGCCAATAACCAACAACGGGATCTGGATACCCATGTTGTCTCCCACGTGTTCCACGATGATCTCATCGGATGAACCACGATGTCAAGGATTCAATCAATCCCGTATACAATTCCCTTTGTCTATCGGTACGATACTTGCCCGAGATTCGATCGTCGGTATCCCGATACCTCGTTCAATCTCGTTACCGGCAAGTCTCTTTACTCATTCCGTAACACATCATCCCGTGATCAACTCCTTGGTCACATTGTGCACATTATGATGATGTCCTACCGAGTGGGCCCAGAGATACCTCTCCGTTACACGGAGTGACAAATCCCAGTCTCGATTCGTGCCAACCCAACAGACACTTTCGGAGATACCCGCAGTGCACCTTTATAGCCACCCAGTTACGTTGTGACGTTTGGTGCGCCCAAAGCATTCCTACGGTATCCGGGAGTTGCACAATCTCAGGGTCTAACGAAATGATAATTGACATCAGAAAAGCTTTAGCATACGAACTACACGATCTTGTGCTAGGCTTAGGATTGGGTCTTGTCCATCACATCATTCTCCTAATGATGTGATCCCGTCATCAACGACATCCAATGTCCATGGTCAGGAAACCGTAACCATCTATTGATCAACGAGCTAGTCAACTAGAGGCTTACTAGGGACATGGTGTTGTCTATGTATCCACACATGTATCTGAGTTTCCTATCAATACAATTCTAGCATGGATAATAAACGATTATCATGAACAAGGAAATATAATAATAACTAATTTATTATTGCCTCTAGGGCATATTTCCAACACCTTCTAATGAGAGTAACTCTTCAACTCATACATTGTTTAATTTCCCTTCGTGCTTACCGAAGGATGATTGCTATGATGATTGTTATGATCCTGTTGATTCTTTTGAAATATCCCTTTTTGATGATGCTTGCTATGCTTGTGGCCAAGATGCCAATATGAATTGTGCTTATGGAGATGAACTTGCTATAGTTCCTTATGTTAAACATGAAATTGTTGCTATTGCACCCACACATGATAGTCCTATTATCTTTTTGAATTCTCCAAACTACACTATATCGGAGAAGTTTGCTCTTATTAAGGAATATATTGATGAGTTGCCTTTTACCGTTGCACATGATGATTTTGATGAATATAATATGCATGTGCTTGCTGCTCCTACTTGCAATTATTATGAGAGAGGAACTACATTTCCGCCTCTTTATGTTTCCAATACAACAAAATTGCAAGAAACTGGTTATACTATGCATTGGCCTTTACTTTGTGTGCATGAATTGTTCTTTTATGACATGCCTATGCATAGGAAGAGAGTTAGACTTCGTCATTGCATGATATATGTTACTTTGTGCTCACTACTAAATTATAAATCATTGTTAATTAAAATTGGCTTTGATATACCTTGGGATCCGGGTGGATTCACTACTTGAGCACTATATGCCTAGCTTAATGGCTTTAAAAAAGCGTTGCCAGGGAGACAACCCGGAAGTTTTAGAGAGTCATTTATTTATGTTGAGTGCTTTCATATAGTTTAAAAACAACAAAAATAAAGAGGGAAACCTAAAACCTTTTCAAAAAGGAAAGCGAAGTGAGAAAGACAAGCATTGTTGAAGTGGGAGCTAGCCTTGAACTTTGTTCATGCTCACGGAAACTTTGTGAATCTTGATTACAAAAACTTTTCAATAAAAATAATTATCCCCTTCTACAATTTCATTGTATTATAAAAATAATGTGCCAAGGTTTGCCTTTAGGATGTTTACATTTACTTGATGGTTTGTATGGTGCATGATAGAAACTTTGGCTGTAGTGCGTGACTTTACATTTTTAATTGGAACGTCAAATGGTTCCGATTCTTTTTGAACTGTCTTCCTATACAAATTTTTTATTTTTCCTAATTTTGGCAGAATGTTTCAAGTATCAGAAGTATGGTGAATGTTCAGATTATTACAGACTGTTCTGTTTTAGATAGATTCTGTTTTTTATGCATAGTTTGCTTGTTTTGATGAAACTATCGATTTATATCAGTGGATTAAGCCATGGAAAAGTTATATTACAGTAGACACCATGCAAAAACAAAATATGAATTGGTTTGCAACAGTACTTAGAATAGTGATTTGCTTTATTATACTAACGGATCTTACCGAGTTTTCTGTTGAAGTTTTGTGTGGATGAAGTGTTCGATGATCGAGAAGGTCTCGATGCGAGAAGAAGGAAGAGAGGCAAGAGCTCAAGCTTGGGGATGCCCGAGGCACCCCAAATAAATATTCAAGGAGACTCAAGCGTCTAAGCTTGGGGATGCCCCGGAAGGCATCCCCTCTTTCTTCAACAAGTATCGGTATGTTTTCGGATTCGTTTCGTTCATGCGATATGTGCAATCTTGGAGCATCTTTTGCATTTAGTTTTCATCTTTCTTTTATGCATCGTGATGGTATGAGGTAGTCCTTGGTTGATTTATAGAATGCTCTTTGCACTTCACTTATATCTTTTGAGTATGGCTTTATAGAATGCTTCATGTGCTTCACTTATATCATTTGAAGTTTGGATTGCCTGTTTCTCTTTACATAGGCAACCGCCATTTGTAGAATGCTCTTTTGCTTCACTTATATTTGTTAGAGCGTGGGCATATCTTTTGTAGAAAGAATTCAACTCTCTTGCTTCACTTATATCTATTTAGAGAGATGACAGGAACTGGTCATTCACATGGTTAGTCATAAAATCCTACATAAACTTGTAGATCGCTGAATATGATATGTTTGATTCCTTGCAATAGTTTTGTGATATAAAGATGGGGATATTAGAGTCATGCTAGTGGGTAGTTGTGGATTGTAGAAATACTTGTGTTGAGGTTTGTGATTCCCGTAGCATGCACGTATGGTTAACCGTTATGTAACGAAGTCGGAGCATGATTTATTTTTTAGGAAATATGCCCGTGCGTTGCAACCGGAGAAAACTTATCAAATCATGAAGTTGTGGTAGATATTTTTTTTTAATCAAATGCAAGGATGAGATAAGGGATTTTTATAATGTCATTTCACAAACTATGTCTGTGATGTCATGATGAGACAAGGGACTTTTAAAAAGTCATTTAAAAAACTAAAATGTGATGGTCTCATCACGACTTGATTTCTTAAGGCGCCACAATGAAATATATTTTGGTTAAGCAAACTGCATTGATGGACCCTGCATGAGTTAGACTGATGAATGACGCGTCTCGCCTTGACCTAGCATAACGGTGTTTACCATAGCTAATATTGTGGTACCAAAATAAACATAGTTGTGTATGAAGCAAAATAGGCATTTAATCATACTCATATAGCTTACAAAAACTAAACCATAGGAAGTTGTGTCAATTTTTTTGGGCTCGGCGTTGTACAAAATACGGAAATCATTTTTTACCCGACACGAGGATCTAAATAAAATCATGAAACGACCTCTACAGATCCCCTAATAAAACCTCTACGTAAACAATGGTTCATTTTGTTCATTATTTAAGGATCTATTTTTATTTTTGTGAACATTTTCTAAAATTTGATGGACATTTTTTCAAATTCATAAATATGTTTTGAATATTGGATCATTTTGTAAAAACCATGAACATTATTTATTTAATGGATGTTTATTTTAAATCATGATTTTTTATAATATGTAAACAAATTTTTGAAATCATGTACATTTTATGATTTTCCAAATGTTTTTTGAATTCACAAATAGTTTATGATTTTTTTATTTTTTTAGAAACTCACAACATTTTGAAATTTGATTCTTTTGAAAATCCTGAATTTCATTTAGAGAAGAAAAAATAAAAATAAAAACGAGAAAGTAAATAAAAAGCATAAAAATGAAATAGAAAACAGGGGGCTCCACGACTATGGGCTGGTCCATTACCGTGCACGCTCAAGAGTGGAAAAAGAGGAGAAAAACATGGAGCTCCATGACTTCTGGTCTCTCGTGTGGACGACCGCGCCCTGAGCCATCACACCACTTGTGTGCTCATTTTATTGAAGTGTATAAGTATATAAGAATAGAATCTGGCAGAGATTTTGAAATTAAAATGAATCATTTTTTTCTTCGCTTACCGGTGGCACGGTAGGTAATTAGTGCCAACTTCGGGGGCAATTTCCATGACAAACGGCCAGAAGCAATAGCCCTTTTATTATTAGGAAAAAAATAATAAAAATGTTGCATACTTCTCCTAGTGTCCAAGCCTTTTTCATCCGACTGTAGTACAACATTGTAGATTAGTTTGTTGATGCCTAATGACAAAGCATACCACACCGGTAGATTAGCCATAGCACTCCCATCACACTATAAAACTATCATATATGTGCAACACTTCCATGGTAATTTTACCTAGATGCAATTGTTCTTGTTTCTCCATAGCATCAACATTTTGGTCAAAATGATGTATAAGATGGTTGCCTCGTTCCTCCGTACCACCTTGAACATAACCATCTTCAGGGATGTCAAGCATGGCATATTCTACATGATCCAAAATAACAACATTTTTTTAGAACAATGAAGGACAACTCTGTGGCTATGACATGTCAATGGCTATGTTTTGGCGTTGATGGATAATTGCACTCGTATAAATCGGAATCAGTAGCGTCCTAAGATAATTTATGTATTTAATTTATTGGGGTCCAGGCATATATATTTTCTTTGTGTGTGTCCTAACATCTGTAGTCAGTATGAGTACATAAAAAATTCAAACGTACGCAAATACAACTTCAGGAAAAAAATAGAACCAAACCTGGCAATCGTGTGCACTCACGGCGAGAAATAAGGGCGTGTTTGGTTTCATGACTCGCACCTGGCTCGTACCCGTCATGCAATTCTATCGATGTTTGGTACGCTGCATGCTTCTCTGGGCCAGGCCCGACGGATGCAAAAGGAGCCTCTCAGCCAGGATGAGGCGAACACAAGAATCCACCGTATCTCTGAGCCAGGCCCGTGCCTGCATGCCCACCTCTCGTTTCTCCTTTTCCCCTCTCTCTCTCACGCCTTAGATTGGATCGAGCATCCAACTCGCTGCCGACCCCGCCTCCTGAGCTCCATTGTCCATCACCAGTCCGGGCTCCCTCGTCCACCACAAGTCCGTGCTCCCTCCCCGGTGCTCCTCCACGCCCACGCTGGGGGCCACGGCGGCCGCCATCGATCAAGAGGAACAAGGGGGTAGGGGAGCACCTGGGCGCCGTGAGCCACAATCGGTGCCGCCTTACTCCCCCTCGAACTGTGCCAGCCAATACAGTTGTAGTCGCACCTCCACCGCCGGCATCTCCCCCGGCAGGCCATCTCTGCCACGGCCATCTCGTCGCCCTCACCTGTTCATCTAGATGTTCTTAGCCATGGCCATCTACTCCATCTCAGTACAATGTGCCAGATTGGTGGAAATATTCTGATTTGTTTGCGAAATTCCTGATGAATAAAATTGACACTTTAGTTTTTGGTTCAATTTCAGTTCAAATTTGTTCTACTTGTTCCATGGAATGGTCCAGATCCAATTGGAAATTTTGAATGGTTGAAATTGGAAGAGAAGAGTTTACAGAATTAAGCCCAATTCAGCCTACCAAACAACATCTGTCGCGGATAGCATCCCTCATGCATCCATATCATGCAGTCAACCAAACCCACATCTCACTCCATCCTTGCATCCACTCAAGCAGGCCAGGCTCACCCAGGATGCCTCATGCGATGCAGGCTAGAGCCACCCAGACAACCAAACACGCCCTAAGTGATCGATGGGTAAAGGAGCGTGTCCCTTCTATAAATAAATAATTATTTACCAAAGCTAATCTCTGTTCCGTGAGTGGTGCTCCCGGGTGGCCGTTGCAAGACAACGATTCCACCAGCCGTCTCGTGCGGGGCGACGCGTGTCGCCTAGGCCCCATGCACCGCTATTTCAACCTTATCTTCTCAGGGACTCATCCTCATCTTCTCATGCCTTTTCTTCTCCCCGTCATTGATTACCTTCCTCTCTTCTCCTCCCTTCCACAGCTCTCGATCTAGATCGGATAGAGGCCACCACCGAGCCATCCTCGAGCGCCTCCTTTCTTCCTCCACGCGCTCAGCGCCCAAATCAACATGTCGAGCCCTCGCGCACATCGCCCGACCGGAGCTCTAGCGCCTCCTCGCAACACCCTCCTTTCTCCTTCTTCCTCTCTCCATCCCCTGCCTCTCGGTTCTTTCTTTTTCCCTTGGCCATGCAGGGAGCACCCACAGGGAGCCTCGCCGCTGCTGCCACCACCCGGACATCGTCGCGCCACCGCCTCCTCCGAGTTCGACAACCCTAGCACTCGTCCTTCCCTGCACCCTCTGCCTCGCCATGCGTGAGGACAATGATGACAGCGCGCCGCCATCGACCGTATCGGGCCGTCCTTCTCGCCTCGCTCGCATGGGCCGCACTGCACGCGGGCAAGCCGGCCCTTGCCGGTGGAAGTGTCGGTGCGGCAAGGCCGCTCGGGCTAGGTGATGGCAACCGTGACTCTCCTTTGCATTCGTTCTTTATTATCCCATCTGCATCTCTGCTTTCCTCACCGAAGATGTTGAATCCGATGTTGCTGATTGTAAGCTCCCATTATTGTAGAGTTTATTTATTCCTTTGCTCCCTCACTTGCGGGATTAATTCCTTTGTTCGGACAGGCGAGGTCGAGGAGGCCGGGGTTGCGGAGGACTGCGGAGCAGCCTGGCTGGCGCCTTGGGGTGGCGCGAGGAGAGGCGCGACGGGCGCTGCTGCTGGTCGCCGGCGACGGCGAGTGGAGAAGGGCCGCACAGAGTGGATAAGATGAAGGGGAGGACTGCTGACAGAATTCAAATGACTATAGGGTTTCTTTTGTAAAAGTGAAACGTTTTCCTAGGTTGCCATTAAAACAGGGACTGCGGGTTGATTTAATGTAAATCGAGGGGCTTTTTTTGCAAAACAGCCACGACGGACGACCAGAAGCAATCGCTGGTTTATTAGTAGGTAAGATTGATTGTCTTCCTTATGAGTGGCGGTCGGGGACGAGCGATGGTCTTTTGCTACCAATCTATCCCCTAGGAGCATGTGTGTAGTACTTTGTTTTGATGACTAATAGATTTTTGCAATAAGTATGTGAGTTCTTTATGACTAATGTTGAGTCCATGGATTATACGCATTCTCACCCTTCCATCATTGCTAGCCTCTCTAGTATCGCACAACTTTCGCCAGTATCTTAAATCCACCATATATCTTCCTCAAAACAGCCACCATACCTACCTATCATGGTATTTCCATAGCCATTTCGAGATATATTTCCATGCAACTTTCATCATCATCATATACATGACTTGAGCATTCATTGTCATATTGCTTTGCATGATCGTAAGATAGCTAGCATGATGTTTTCATGGCTTGTCCGTTTTTTGATGTCATTGTTACGCTAGATCATTGCACATCCCGGTACACCGCCGGAAGCATTCATATAGAGTCATATCTTTGTTCTAGTATCGAGTTGTAATATTGAGTTGTAAGTAAATAAAAGTGTGATGATCATCATTATTAGAGCATTGCCCTAGTGAGGAAAGGATGATGGAGACTATGATTCCCCCATAAGTCGGGATGAGACTCCGGACTTTACAAAAAAATAAGAGGCCAAAGAAGCCCCCCCCCAAAAAAGAGGCCAAAGAAGCCCACCAAAAAATAAAAAAAATGAGAGAAAAAGAGAGAAGGGGCAGTGCTACTATACTTTTTCCACACTTGTGCTTCAAAGTAGCACCATGTTCTTCATATAGATAGTCTCTTGAGTTATCACTTTCATATACTAGTGTGAATTTTCATTATAGAACTTGGCTTGTATATTCCGATGATGGGCTTCCTCAAATGCCCGAGGTCTTCATGAGCAAGTAAGTTGGATACACACCCACTTAGTATCAGTTGGAGCTTTCTTACACTTATAGCTCTAGTGCATCCGTTGCATGGCAATCCCTACTCATTCACATTGATATCTATTGATGGGCATCTGCATAGCCCATTGATATGCCTAGTTGATTTGAGACTATCTTCTCCTTTTTGTCTTCTCCACAATCACCATTCTATTCCATCCATAGTTCTATATCCATGGCTCACGCTCATGTAATGCGTGAAAGTTGAAAAGGTTTGAGAACGTCAAAATTATGAAACAATTGCTTGGCTTGTCATCGGGGTTGTGCATGATGTGAATATTTTGTGTGGTGAAGATGGAGCTTAGCCAGACTATATGATTTTGTAGAGATAACTTTCTTTGGCCATGTTATTTTGAAAAGACATGATTGCTTTATTAGTAGGCTTGAAGTATTATTGTTTTATGTCAAATGATAGACTATTGCTTTGAATCACTCGTATCTTAATATTCATGCCATGATTAGATACATGATCAAGATTATGCTAGGTAGCATTCCACATCAAAAAATATCTTTTTTATCATTTACCTACTCGAGGACGAGCAAGAATTAAGCTTGGGGATGCTGATACGTCTCCGTCGTATATATAATTTTTGATTGTTTCATGCCAATATTCTACAGCTTTCATATACTTTTGGCAACTTTTTATACTATTTTTGGGACTAACATATTGATCCAGTGCCCAGTGCCAGTTCCTGTCTGTTGCATGTTTTATATTTCGCAGAATATCCATATCAAACAGAATCCAAACGGGACAAAAACGGACGCAGCTTATTTTTGGAATATTTGGAAAATTCCGAAAGAAAAATCCACGCGAGACGGTGCCCGAGGTGGCCGCGAGGCAGGGGGCGCGCCTGCCCCCTGGGCGCGCCCCTGACCCTCGTGGGCCACCCGTAAGGCGGTTGATGCCCTTCTTCGGCAGCAAGAAAGCTAATTTTCAAGAAAAAAATCACAGTGAAGGTTTTGATCCAGTCGAAGTTAAGGATCTCCATATATACCCGAAACGGTGAAAGGGCGGCAGAACATAACGCAGAAACAGAGAGAGACAGAGAGACAGATCCAATCTTGGAGGGGCTCTCGCCCCTTCCATGCCATGGAGGCCAAGGACCAGAGGGGAAACCCTTCTCCCATCTAGGGAGGAGGTCAAGGAAGAAGAACACGAAGGGGCCCCCTCTCCCCTTCTCTTCCGGTGGCGTTGGAACGCTGCCGTGGCCATCATCATCATCACCGCGATCTACATCAACACCTCCGCCATCTTCACCAACATCTCCATCACCTTCCCCCCTCTATCTACAGCGGTCCACTCTCCCGCAACCCGATGTACCCTCTACTTGAGCATGGTGCTTTATGCTTCATATTATTATCCAATGATGTGTTGCCATCCTATGATGTCTGAGTAGATTTTCGTTGTCCTATCGGTGGTTGATGAATTGCTATGATTGATTTAATTTTCTTGTGGTTATGTTGTTGTCCTTTGGTGCCCATCATATGAGCGCGCGCATGGATCACACCATAGGGTTAGTTGTATGTTGATAGGACTATGTATTGGAGGGCAAGAGTAACAGAAACTTCAACCTAGCATAGAAATTGATGCATACGGGATTGAAGGGGGACCAATATATCTTAATGCTATGGTTGGGTTTTACCTTAATGAACGTTAGTAGTTGCGGATGCTTGCTAATAGTTCCAATCATAAGTGCATAGAATTCCAAGTCAGGGATAACATGCTAGCAGTGGCCTCTCCCACATAATACTTGCTATCGGTCCAGCAAAGTAGTCAATTGCTTAGGGGCAATTTCGCAACTCCTACCACCACTTTTCCACACTCGCTATATTTACTTTATTTCTTCTTTACTTACAACAGCCCCTATTTTTTATTTACTTGCTCTTTATTATCTTGCAAACCTATCCAACAACACCTACAAAGTACTTCTAGTTTCATACTTGTTCTAAGTAAAGCGAACGTCAAGGGTGCGTAGAGTTGTATCGGTAGTCGATAGAACTTGAGGGAATATTTGCTTTGCCTTTAGCTCCTCGTTGGGTTCGACACTCTTACTTATCGAAAACTGTTGCGATCCGCTATACTTGTGGGTTATCACATACCAACGATAGGCCCGAGCATACTGTTGCACAACCATCTCATTGGCATCCTCAGGGCATAGATTTGTTCCTCTGACTAATTATAGCCAGTCATGCTTCACTTTCAGCTACCGGCCTTGCCTTCGGGAGGGGGAGCAGGCTCAACACCAATTAAAGCGCCAAACCGAGCTCGTCAATTAACAGTGCTGACATTACCAGTAACAGATTATCCATTGACATGAAGGCCACTGATCATAGCCATGTCCTCCATGGTCATCGTCATCTCCCCACAGGGAAGGTGGAAGAAGTGTGTCGCAGGCCTCCAACGACCACAAGTGTGGTGAGCACCGCATGATTCACCGGCGGAGGGTGTGCTTGAACTGCAACACAAATGGGAGAAGACCCAATCTCTGAATGTACAGTTCGTAAAACACATCGTAAAGAAAAGTCATCCGCAGCGTGACTCCTCGTGCGCAAAGCAACTATAGGCTGCAAACAAAGTGAATTTCGGATCACTTAAAAGCACAAATGAAACACATCGAAAATTGATAAGTCTTGCTTCTTACCTTCTGATTCTCAATGGCCCGAGCACGATGATCCTTGTCGAATTCCTCGATTAATCCGTCGTACATCCGCCATCCTACCAAACAAATCACAACATGTTCTATAATTAAATACATAAACAATATCAAACAATACAATTTCCTTCTCCAAGTTATGCATTCTTTTTCCCATATGCACACATCATTCTTCTCAAACATACACAAATCATCTTTCAATCAAATAAAAATCTCAAACAATATGGTGTCACATACAACCATATGCAAAATTTCATCATATGCAACATCTGTCTTAAAACATACCTATTGACAACATATGCAAATATGTATCATCTAGAGTATCCAAACCAATCTCTTGAACAAATCATGCCACACACAACTATCAAATTCCATCATCTCTTAGCAAAAAAAAAGAACGACAACAAGAGGATGATCTACATATGGACCAAACTGAAATATAATTGCATATATATATATATATATATATATATATATATATATTCAACGACACTTCATATACTATCTACAAACCATCTACACCATCTAACAACTACACAAAAATTTCTAAAACAAAAAAAAACATCTATTCATCTAACATCACCCGCTGTTGAATAATGCAACCAAAAGGAGATGTTCTAACCAAAACAAACTACAGAGAATGGGGGAGGGGGGGGGGATACCTCAAGGATGCTTGGGGGGCTCAGATCCACAAATTTGAGGGAAGAATGGAGTAGATCAAGGGAAGATTTGGTGCAAGGGGGAAGACGGGTGAGGGAGAGAGAGCCCTCTCGATTCTTGCCCGGCCGCCGCCGGGGAGAAGAGGAGAATGGGTGGGCTGGGCCCAGGCCCGTCCAAGGGCATGTGCGCACTGTGCGACCACACAGGGCCCCCAAATTCAAGGGGCCCCCTGTTTTGGGCCAATGTCTGTATATTATTTGTTTTGGCCCCTTTTTTCGCAGCTAGTCGCGGGCTCCCTTGAACTGGGCCTGCTCCAATATGTCCTGAACCGAGCCCTAGTCCCGATCTACACAGCTTACCGATCCATCGATCAATCTATGATGTTTCCTGAGACGAACTGACAGATCCGCGCCGCCGCCGCAGGGAGACCTAGGCTAGTGCTGTTGTCTCGTTTTTGATTGCTTCGTTTCCTTTGTTTTTTTGCTTTAGTGATTGCTTCATTTCCTGCCCGAAGACACAGCTCAGTTCATAGCCCTTCTTGTATCAAGAACTAATTCCATGATTCCGCTAGCCGCCGGTCGCTCGGAAAGTCGAAGCAAATCAAAACACACAAGTTGAAGCAGCGGGTGGCCAAGACCAAAGGTGAGGGCATCACCGATATGTCTAACAGGTACGCTCAAATTGAATCCATTAAATTTAGACTATGTTGTGTGCTGCTGAATAATTATATTAGTCAGTATATTGTGCGCATATGCATCAATTCATCAATCAACTTTTTTTAGGGGATATATGAAGTAGGTTAGTTAATCAAATTGACACACACCAAGATTTCCAAGATAGTTGATTGTTTAACATTCAGGTCATTTATTTATTTTATTATCTGGACTAGCCTATAATTTATACAGTGTTTGAATTTATTCAAATTTCTTTTCTTAAACAGCGAGTATTCTAGAAATTTTAGGACCACAATTTGCATTTCGCACGGGGGCCTCAAATTTCTGGAGACGGCCCTGGCTGGGCCCACGCGCGTGTGATTTACTTAGCAAGGCGAGACACCAAGGACCGTGACATTTCGACCATTTGCCACGTCAGTCGGTCAACGGGAGAGCGGGTCGTGCAGGCCGGGGGCAGACGTCAGGGTTTCGTGATTTTGTTAGTTTTTTTTTTGAGAATTCCGTGATTTTGCTAGCTATAAAAGGTCAGAACAGAAATTTTGTCCCCCGCCACGGCCCACCACATGTGCCTTCACCAACGGAGCGGTCGGTCGACAGGTTCCCGTGGAACCGTGCGGCTTGCTTCCTTCCAGCGACTGCGCTCGCACAGTCGCTGCTGGCTGCGGATCAGCGCGATCGCCTCGCGCGGTTCGAGGGTTTAGGGTTGCAACTTGCACGCGCTTCCCACCAGCCAGCCGGGGCCGGGGATCATTTTCTACTGACACGAGAGATTAGCTGGTAACAGAGACCAAGGTTAGCGCATGTGCAGCTGGCGTCTGATTTGGAGACACTGTCAAACGAGTGGGTGCGACTTTCTGATCGCCTTTACTAATGAAATGCTCCAACTTGATGATGACCACGCGGGCTATTGACTCGGCGGGCCTCGTTCAGATTCACTAGTCCTTCAATGCATTTCATCTTCAATGCATTTCATTAATAATTCATCAATGCACGATGCAAAAAAGTTGGTGGAAAATTATGTCCTGAGGACAAGTTGCAGGTTCGGTTAGTACTGCTTTTCATGATCGGTCTATGTGATAAATGCCTGTGTGCGCTGGATTTCAGATTCATCCTTGATCTTTTATAGTGGGCCAATGTGGCATACATTATAAGGTTAGTCATAGTGGGGAGTAATTTAGACTAGTAACAACGGAGAGTAACTTAGACTAGTAACATCACATTTTACTAGGTTATGTCACTATCTCTATAGTGGGTAGTAACATATGTGTGTTGTCATATTATGCTTCATTTATTAGCCTATAGACTCATATTAGGCTGGTCATAGTGGGGAGTAACTTATACTAGTGTCATAGTGGGGAGTAACTTATACTAGTGTCATGCATATGACACTAGTCTAAGTTAGTACCTTCATAGTGCAAAATAACATAATAATAGTGTCATAGATGGCTTCATTTATTAGCTTGTAGACTCATCTTATATTGGGAAGCGCTATGTTACAGTAATATATTATGTTACTGCTTCTCATTAACTACTTGCCACATAAGCAAAAATTTCTTGAAGTGCACTATGTTACTCACTAAGTTAGAGGGTGCTTGGATCCAAGGGACTATTTTTAGTTTGACTAAAAATAGTCTCTTTTAGAGGCTAAAGTTCCAAGCACCCCTGACTAAAGAGAGGCTAGGACTAGTCTTGAGCCTAAAATGTTTTAGTCATAGGGAACCTACTAAAATATGTATTAGCCCTCTCTCTCATCATTTAATGCCTCTCCTTTAACACATGCGAGTTCTGGATTGGAGGGTTTGGAGGATAATAAATGCTCAATAACTTGATTTTAGTTTCTTTAGTATTTGGATCCAAGCATGGGTGAGGCTAGCAAGTTTTAGTCCCACTACTTTTAGTCATGGGACTAAAACGTATCCAAGCATCCTCTTACTCCCACTATGACCAGCCTTATCTTGATATGTGTGATGTTACAGTAACTAGCTAAGTTACCACCATCACCTCTCTCATCATTAAATATGTGTCACATAAGCAAAATTATCTTGAAAAGTGTAAGGTTACTAGTGATGTTACTCCCACTGTGACCAACCTTATAAGACTAGTTTTAGCATAGCCTTTATTACTACCTTCACAATGTAAAGTACTCCCTTCAATTTTATTTACTCTGCATATTAGAGTTGACTGAAGTCAAACTTCGTAAAATTTGATCAAGTTTATATAAAAAAATACAAACATTTACTATAACAAATCTATATGATGTGAAAGTACATTCAATAATAAACCTGATGGTATTGATTTTTTATTGTATGTGTTAATAATTTTGTTTATAAATTTTATCAAAGTTTACAAAGCTTGACTTTGACTAAATCTAATACACGGAATAAACAAAAATGAAGGAAGTAGCATACAAGTAGTATCATAAATGATAGCATTTATTACATTATAGACTCATTTTGCTTTGGGTTGCGTTATGTTACAGTAACATATTATGTTACTCTAAACACCCCTCTCCTCATTAACTGTATGCCACATAAGCAAAACTGTCTTGAAATGCGCTATGTTACTTGCTAAGTTACTCCGACTATGACAATCCTGACTATTAGTCTCTCACACAAAATTACTCTTAGGCTGATTATAGTGGAGAGTAACATAGATTAGTAACATACATATGTTACTAGTCTATATTACTACATTTATAGTGGGTAGTGTCATATGTGTGGTAACATAGATGTGTTTATTTATTATTTTGCAGACTCATTTTGCATCGGAAAGCGCTATGTGGTGGTAACATATTAGGTCATCTCCAACAGTTGTAAGATAGGTGTTGTTAAATTTGTCATTTAGGACATAGTGATGACGTGGCATGTAATAAATGTGAAAAGAGAGCAAAGTCATATGTAGATTAACCAACAACCTTTGCACAAGCTCCAAGATAAAATAAAGAGCAATCACATTTATTTTCTCATCATCTATTGGATAACTTAGATACAATCTATTGTAGTAGTTGTATGATATCTTATTGGTTGATGACATGAACATTTTATCAACAAGACTAACATACAACCTGTTGGAGATGCCCTTATGTTACTCTATTTGCCTCTCTCCTCATTAACTACTTGCCACCTCATCATTTTTGCTTATGTGGCATCTATGTTACTACTTATGTTACTCCCACTATGACTAGCCCACCATCATTGTAGTACATCGTTTCACTTAAGCCCACGCCTTTGTGATTGCACAATGACACAACTCTTCTATATCTAAATAGTTAGAGCATCTACAACCGGATTGGCAAATCCGCCCTCTATACGTCCGCAGGCGCACCCGCGGACGCATTAGGACCGTCTCTCGTATCTCGTGCCCAACAGCCACATACCTCAAATCCCAATTCTCACATTCATGCACGTCCATCATACACGTCAATATCGCACCTAAAAAATAAATGTTGATACTGAAAATATATAGTTCTTACATATAATTTTTTTAAATGCACAACTTAAACATTAGCTCTTTGGTTTTCACCGTGGGTCCACATATACTCCACAAGATCACGGAGGAAATCACCGTACAGTTTGTGAGGTTGTGGCCCTCACTAATGCGAATGTCCCCAAGCTTGTTTTTCTTAGTGAGACGAGGCAAGCTTCAAAAAAGTTGAGAAGTTAAGGTGGAAAGACTGGGTTTGAAAGGATTTCATTGGAGTGAATAGTGATGGGATAAGTGGAGGACTCGCGTTGTTCAGGGATGGATCTTTGCAACTTACCGTGCTCAATCAATTCTGGCTATAGATACATTGATACTTTGGTGTTTGATGCAGCGACAAATATTCAGTGGCGAGGCATCTTCACCATCTATGTGGGTGGCGGATGACCCGTGGTTTGTCTGTGGAGACTTCATCGAGACCCTATGGCAGCATGAGCATTTTTCTAGCTCATTGCATGCTGAGAATCAAATGGCAGTATTCAGGGACGCGTTGACAATGTGTGAACTGGGTGACTTAGGCTTCTCTGGACTTCCTTACACATACGATAATGACTAGGAGGGTCATAGGAACGTTTGAGTTCGCCTTCGCGGGTAGTGCATCTGACTACTTGTTCAGATCATTGTTCTCTGCTGATTCACTTGATAGATGAAGAGAAAAGAAGATGGCAGAGTTCTTCTGGATACGAGATTATGCGGGAACATGAACCGAGACTACCAAACGTTATTGCTTCGGTATGGTCTAGGAAGAGGCCGGCCGACCATCTGGGCTCGGTCACAAGTGTGCTTTATGAAGGAGCAGAAAATTTGGAGTAAGCATAAGTTTGGGCACGTTGCCCATAGTATTGGGAAACCGAGGACAGAATCAGAAGCCCTTCAAGTTGGGGCAGGGGACCGGAAGGTAGTCGAACTAAAAATGCATGAGCTTGATTAATTGTTGTATACAGAGGAGATGTTATGGTTGCAACGATCTCATATTACTTGGATAAAAGAAGGAGAAAGAAACACAAAAATTTTACATCGCCGCGCGGTATGGAGAGCTCGTCAAAACTCAAAACTATATACGACGACTTCGTAAAGATGGTTCATGGTGCTCGGTTCCATCAAATATGGAGAGGATGGCAACGAGTGTGGACGATCTGCACATTGGGGCATCTGCACCCGCTTTTCAAAAATATACTTTTTACTTGTTTTGTAATGTTCAAAAATTCTAAAAAAAAGTTATGCATACATGTTAGCAAAGGTATATCCACGGTATAAAGTTTTGTGTAAAAAAGGTATTTTTGTTTTGTCTCAGTAAAAAAGACAAATTTTACTGCTTGTAAATAGCGTCTCACGGCACAAAATTTTGTCTTTTTTGCACAGGCTACAAAAAAGGTTGTTTTTCCGTGAAACTTTCTGCACATGCATAGAATATGGAGATGTGTGCGCGCACCCTTTTTCAGAATTTTTTAACATTGCAAAATGTGTTTTCCAAAGTGGGTTCATATGTACCCGGGTTCATCCATGTACTTCTCGGATGGCAACCTCTTACTTTCAGGAAGTATACACAAAGGATCCTACCTTAGAGCATCTACAGCCGGACATCCCAAACCCGCCTCAACTGCTCGGACGGAAGACTCTGTCAGTGACTGGTAAAAAAAGCCCGACAGATGGGCGCCTCAAACGGGCCTCAAACATCCGGCCTGACCGGCACCCCTCATATCCAGTCTAGATATGGGGCGGATATGAGAGGCCTAGGCACGACCGAACGCGTCTGCCATATCGTACTGACAACCAGGCCCCACACGGAATCATCCGGAAACCCAATGGTCTTACGAGTGTCTCCTCGGGTGGGGGTGTGAACGTCGTGTGGCGCTGTTCTGGCTCGCCGCCCGAGGCCAAAGTCCGGCTATTTAAGCCGGCCGACGTCCCCAACCCTATCCGCAACCTCTTTCTCCCTCTACGTGCCGTCGGCCCGATCACATTTCTCTCTGTCTCCACCTCCCTCTTCACTCGCCGTCCGATATAGCCCCGCGGAACAAGACCATCTACGCTATGCTAACGCTAGAGCGCCGCTTCTAGATCAAAAAGGAGATCTAGACGAGGCATGCCGCCGCATCGTAGCCGGACGGCCTCCGGACTGACCGAAGTCGGAAAAGGAGGAGCAGCAACCAGTTCCGATAGAGGTGGTGGATCTGGAGGAGGACAAGGCGGGGTAGCCGGAGGAGGAGCTGGCGCCGACTGCAGGCTTCGGCATGGAGGACGTGGAGACGGAGTTCGCGGTCGCCTAAACGGCGGAGATGGCGGAGCAGCAGGCCATCCTGGATGGAATGGAGTCCATTCAAGATGAGGCTTACGTCGAGGCCAACCGACAATTCATCTGATAGGAAAGGGTGGCGACCAACGTGCTTTTCGTCGAACTTGACGCGGAGGCGGAGGCCGACGTGGCATAGCCGGAGGAGCCACAGGAGCCGGAGTTGCGACTGTCGTCCATGTACCCGGAGCCGGGCATGGAGATAGTGAACATCTCCGACGAGGATTAGGGTAATATAGGTTATATGATCTACGTGGTATGTGAATTTCCTCGTTTGCGTGCTTTGTTTGGATTTAAGGTTTCAAGAATAAGATATCCGGATGCAGAGGAGCAAACTTAAGGTGTGACCGGTCATTGCCAATGGACGCGTTCGAGGCGTTTGAGGGCTTGGATTTGCTGTCTGCGGCTTATAGATGCTCTTAGTCTCTACTTATATTTATATTTATATTTATTATATTATAGTAGTGAAAGGGCCCGTGCATTGCAAGAGAAATAAAAACATAATCTCCAATGGCCATGACCATATTTTGCTGCATCACCGAGATGCACTATCACTCTCAATTTCGTTAAATCATGAACATTTTTTAGACTCGTGAACATTTTTAAAATTTTTGAACATTTTTTAAAACTAAGAACATTTTTTGAATTGATAAACATTTTATAATTTTTGCAAACATATTTTTAAAAAATTGTGAACATTTTTAAACAATTTTACTCAAACGGTGAACATTTCTAGAATGGACGAACATTTTTTAAGAAATTGGTGAAACAGTTTTTGAAATTCATGAACATTTTTTAAAATTTAAGGAACAACTTTTGAATCACGAAGCATTTTATGGTTGAATAAACTATTTTGTAAGTTACGAGTATTTTTGGAATTTTTAGGATATTTTTCAATTCATGAACAGTTTTGGGTTGATGAAATTTTGTCCAATTTCTTTAACATTTTTAATACACGAATTTTTTAAAAAACCATGAACATTTTTTATTTCCCGAACTGAATAAGCAAACAATTGTTTATAAAATTGCGAACATTTTTTGAGTCCATACACATTTTATTTCAGAATCGTCATTTTTGTTTAATTTTCGGATTTTTAAGTCCCAAATTATTTAAAGTGAAAAAAACGAAAATGAAAAAGAAGAAATAAAAAATGAAAATTTAAAAACAAGCCGCCTGGACATGAACCGACCCAAATGGACACGCTGCGTCTGCTCCTGGCGTGGAGTATAGGAGGTCCCTACTGCATGGGCTGGCCCAGGCAGGGGATTTCCATGTGGAGAACTTTTTGTTATCACTTATAGGTGACATTTGTGTGTAATATTTTGCAACTTTTGAGACAATATCCGTGACGTACCGCTAGAAGCAATAGCCCCTTTATTATCAGGTATAGATATAGATTTTATATTACATATACTATTAAAACACAAACATTATCTTTATTAAACACACGTCACTTAACATACACACAATAACGTGCAGTTATTAGAACCTCAGGATTAGGCCTGCTCATTTAGATCTTACTGTCAATATATACCAACTTAAACCTTAAAAAACAACTAAACCTCACCCACATTTGAGGAGGCGGATGAGAACTCTGCCATCTGCACCCGCATTTGTTCAGCTACGAAAAAAGGCACAATATACACAGGCCATCCCAAAAAGCTATCTGTTGTTACTAAGATTTCTTCTTGCAGATTGAGTATCCGTAGCATCGTCTGTTAAGGAAGGAGATGCAAAGCAGGTAATCAACAGAGTGAATAGAACCATGAGCTTGTTGTAACGTCTCTTCCCTTCACATTTTCTTTGCACTAACAAGGAATTAACAAATGTGTTATTAGCATAAACTACAATTCCAAAGGGAGTTAATGAGAATATTGTTCCCAAAATATATACCCAATAGGTCGGTACATTCTATTTTTAACATAATTTTGTAGCAGTGGAGGGGAGATAGCTATTTTTATACCATCGTATGTGCGAGAAGCAATTAAGTGGACACTAACACTTTATAAATCTAGCAACTTTTATACTCCTGAATAAACTATTATATATCATGAAAAGTTGGAACAAAACCCCGTCTGTAGCATGGCACCATATGTATTTTTTTGTTCAAGTGAAATAGTGGACTTACTCAGTACTTGCTATCAAGGATAATATTTGGACCCCGATAAGTATCACACGTGTGGCACAAAGCAATTGGGCCAAACACCCCCATCATCACAGATCGCGCCACGTCACCGCATGCATGCACAAATGATGAAACTGATGATGTCAGCGAGAGTCTTTTAGGTTTTTAGTTTTTTAAATGTTTTATCTCTTAAATTAAAAATCCAACTAAAAGCCATGCATTATTAAATCCGTCACCACGAGATCTACAAAACTAGATCCCATATTGATATGTTTTGACGATTTTCTTGTTTAAAAGTTGACATCTCTATTACACATAAATTACCGTGAGGTTTACACTGAAGTTGCCATGATATGTTTCAACTACTTTTTCTTCTATGTTTAAAGTAAATTTTGGCATGTTATAAAAAAGGGATTTAATAAACTAAGCTTGCCATGGTGGATTACTTTCCATGATCCATGAAATAATTTTGACATGGTTCATAACTAAAAAATCATCGTTAACTAATTTAAAAATGCATGGTCAATGACTCAAATTTGCCATGAAACAGAAACTAAAATTGCCATGGTGAATTATTTAAATTTGCCATGGTTCAAACAAAAAAAAAATTCTTTTCATGGTCAAAATTCTGGAATTGCCATGATATATAAACTAAAATTGTCATGATCTATAAACTAAATTTTCCATGATGAATTACTAAAAATTGCCATGATGCATGAATTAAATTTGTCATGGTTAATTACTAAAAACTGCCATGGTCAATTAATAAAATTCGCCATGAAAAATATCTGAAATACAGTGGTAGCTTTAAATCTAGAAGAAAAAAATAGATGAAACATATCATGACAACTTTAGTGTAAACATTACTAGCTTAATTCCCGTGCGTAGCCATGGTGAAAAAAACATAATGAGCAAAGAATATTTTCTCTCATGTTTCTTCCCCCTCGATACTAGTCGTTCTTTCTCAGCCATCTTCTCCTTGAAACAAGTGATGGAATGCCATTTTCACAATACACTGACAAAATGATTGTTTCTCCCCTTTGCTTTCCCCTTGAAATCATCGTTACTTCTTCACCTTCCTCTCTTGGAAAGAAGTGATGGCATGTGGTTTCCATCCATACAAGCTGACTACCCCCCCCCCCCCCCCCCCCCCCCCCCCCCGCCCCCACTACCCAAATCATTGTTTCTTCCCAAATATCCTCAAGCAATATATAATCTTCTACCCGCCCCATCCTTCCGCTCCATCTTCAGGATCTTGCACTTCTACAAATTATATAGTCCCTCCTATCCAAAATAAGTGTCATGGTTTTAGTTCAAATTAACTAAAACTACAACACTTATTTTGAATAGGAGAGAGTAATATTGATAAATTGAAAATAACATTGGCATTATATTTCTTATTTATAAATAATTAAATATGCATACAGTACAATGTTTGTCTTGCCTTATTTTTGTGACTGCAACAACGATAACACTTCAAAAATAAGATAAGGGTATCACTTGAGAATATATATAATAGCAACAAATGCATCAATTGCACTTCGCTGCTAAAAAACACCCCCCTCCCCCCTCTCTAGTAAAAAGAACTCCTCGCAGCCTGATCATCTGCCAAGAGCAAGCACACAATTAGAAATACCCATGCGTTGCTATGGAATATGAAATAAAAAAAATGATATATTCATCATTGGCAAATGCTTCACCATTGACTTACAATCTTGGATAGCCATCATGGTTTCATTCTCCTGGGACATAGTACCAAGGTACTTGGTTAAGCATAATCAAATTAGAGCATTTATTGGCCGTAAAATTCAAATTAGCTTATTGGTTTCGCCTTCTCCGGGCCTTCACCCGAATTGTCAGCTCCTTTTATCCAACATAGCGCATGTACCCATTGTTGTGAAACCACAGTACATTTTTCTTTCTACCCCGTTCAACTTTCATCTATTTGATAATACGAGTTTAGTACCCCATCTGTTTCTAAATATTAGTCTTTTTAGAGATTTCACTACAAACTACATACGGATGTGTATAGACATATTTTAAAGTGTAGATTCACTCATTTTGCTCCGTATGCAGTCTATAGTGGAATGTCTAAAAAGACTTATATTTAGGAACAGAGGGAGTAATTGACATGCATGAACATTTGGTACATTAGTTTCTTTCAAATAAGCAAACAAAAAAGATTCTGGAGCAAAAGGGTAAGTAACCTTATGGATCTTAAAAACAATACATCAGTTATACTTACAAAGGCATAAATGCAGAACATCTCCCACTATTCTTATATTAAACCATAGTTCCGTGACACACTATACATCTCTAAAATCTCAGGGTTCTATGCCACTTCTGCTTAATTAGCCTAACAATATAGTGTAGTAACATTCTAATTAAGCGCCATACAAAACGAAAATCAAGCAAAGGCATGTAACGCATGTTGCCTATTCATTTTGACACTCATTCTTCTCTACATTACCCCAGTCTGCATGCCTTCTCGTGATCTCGGCATGTCCCTAATCAAATATGATGATAAAAAAGTTTTAAGGTAATAAATAAATGCTATAAGAAAAGATATATCTAGTAAATAAATCAATGCAAAAAACATAGAAGTCCACATGCTTCCGTTTGCATTTTCTCTACTCATTTGCTCAGCTCCATGCTTATCAAAGGTCGCTGTAGAAACTGGAATCAAGTAGCAAGTTATGTGTCTGCGTTGTTTTATTGATCATCCTCCTCCTCCTGTTGTCATCTGGTATAAAAAATTCATTAACCAGTTAGGAGTTTAATCAAACAGGTAAATGCACAAAGATATATTCTACAAGCCAGATCAATGAGATTATCGTTCATATCCATATCTACATGTATTGATCAAATAGTGGGAATCTGTGAAATCAAAATCTGAACCAATCAAAAGAAAATGCAAACCAATTATCTGCTCTAGAGAATTGGTTCACGTGGACCTTGTCATCAACGCTAATACTGCTTGCGTCCTCCAGTTGTGGGAATAAAAAGAACCATGTGGAGATGGGTTGAGGCCTAATGAGCAGTGACGCTTTGCTTCTAGGCTGCTGCTATGGCCAGCGACAGCGAGTCCATTCGCCCTCAAGTTTCCCTGCTTGCTACCCGGCACATGTATACAACCACGTACGAAAAGCTAGGCTGAACGTTCATGGTTTGTTCCGCCGCTGGCTGCTTAGCTAGCAACGTATATTCATCTAAGAGAGGCCGCCGTGGAACAGTTCTGGGCATCCTTATTCTGCTTGTGAAGGAGATCAAGGTTCAGAGGCGAGGCCATGCTGCCATGGCCATCCGCGCAACCTCGTCGGTTGTCCGACCCCATCCAGCACGCTCGCCTTCCCGTCTCGTCGATGGCCGAGATGGAGTCTCGTGGCTATGCTAGCTTCCAGACGATAGTGGCACATATCGATTTCAGGCCAACACAAATGGATCTTGGTTGCTGTTGATGCCATTGATGAACCTCTCCCCACGTGGCGAGGTAGACCCCCATCGCGAGGGTGAGCACCACGGCGACGCCATCCAGATCGGGCGAGAAGGGAGGCCAGGGGGATGGTGGAGGCGGGAGGGAGGGAGGAAAAAAGGGTGCGGGTGGAGGAGGGGAACGTGCGGCGGCTAGGGATAGCGGATGGCCAACGTGTTTAGGTTTCAATGCGTGGGTTTTTTCCCATTTTTTTTCTCCATCGGCTCTGTTGTGTTGCATGCAAATTAGAAAAAAAAATTGACAAAAGCGGTGGGGGTACGGGGGAGTCCTTTCGATCGATGGGAGGGTGCATACCAACGAAACGACGTACGAAATCCTCCCTCAAAAAGAAGAGATGGCAACTTCAGTGTAACATTATGGCAATTTTTAGCCAAAAAATCGTCAAAACATATCAATATGGAATCTTTTAAGTCTGAAAAATCAAAAAGATTTCGTTGATGTCATCTGTTTGATGTGACAAAATGGATGGTAATGAAAACGTTTGGACCATGTTCCTTCGTGCCACATGTGTGTCACTTATCATTTGGGATATTAATTGAATTTCAGTGAAGAATATGTTCTCCAAGATGGTAGTTTCCTTCCAGAACTACAGCGCATATCATGGCTGTTGCATATCCTTCTAAAAATGAAATGCAGGTTTTCCTTGTCATTGGCTTAACTGCCTTCCTATAAGATTATGACTGTCACTACAGCACAGTGAAGAAATAAATGCATTAAAAAAGTGCCTTAGATTACCCCTCTTAAAGGCATTCCGAACAAAACGCCTTCAAAGGTCTCTTGATAGGAGGCACTTATGAGGAATGCCTCAAAAAGTGCTTAATTACTGGCGTTTTGAAAAAAATGCAGTAATATGTAATAGTTTAGGGGGCGTATTGAAAATGCCAGCACACACTTGGAGGCGTTTTGGAGAAAAATGCCTCGATCTTGTTTACATTTTCAATTTAGTCCCTATTGTATGGAAGATATACCTGTACGGTCTTCCACTCTTGCGGCCCACGTGTGTCCAGATGGAGTTGCTATATGAAGGCTATGCTTTTACCAGCAACAAATAATCTACTGGTTTGCTGGTTGGCGGGTCTTATGAAAAACAGCAGGTCACATTACCTGGCGTAAGAGTTCTCATACATAAGCCGAAAAGGAATGATATTCATATACCTCTACGATAGATAGATATGGATGAGGCAAGGCCAGTCAGCAGCACTGGTGTGTTTCCGTTATTCAATTTTTGCGTGAGCTATTCCTCGCTGGAATACAAAGTTGCAATTTGTTTAGTCCCATACCGCCTGCCCAGCTAAAATTTGACGGGTTTAAATGGAGAGCCGCATTACCTGGCGTAAGAGTTCTCATACATAAGCCAAAAAGAAATGATATTCACATACCTCTACGATAGATAGATATGGATGAGGCAAGGCCAGTCAGCAGCACCAGTGTGTTTCCATTATTCAATTTTTGCGTGAGCTATTCCTCGCCGAAATACAAAGTTGCAATTTGTTTAGTCCCATACCGCCCGCCCAGCTAAAATTTGATGGGTTTAAAAGGAGAGCCGCATTACCTGACGTAAGAGTTCTCATACATAAGCCGAAAAGGAATGATATTCACATACCTCTACGATAGATAGATATGGATGAGGCAACGCCAGTCAGCAGCACCAGTGTGTTTCCGTTATTCAATTTTTGTGTGAGCTATTCCTCGCTGGAATACAAAGTTGCAATTTGTTTAGTCCCATACCGCCCGCCTAGCTAAAATTTGACGGGTTTAAAAGGAGAGCCGCATTACCTGGCGTAAGAGTTGTCATACATAAGCCGAAAAGGAATGATATTCACATACCTCTACGATAGATAGATATGGATGAGGCAAGGCTAGTCAGCAGCACCAGTGTGTTTCCGTTATTCAATTTTTGCGTGAGCTATTCCTCACTGGAATACAAAGTTGCAATTTGTTTAGTCCCATACCGCCCGCCCAGCTAAAATTTGACGGGTTTAAAAGGAGAGCCGCATTACCTGGCATAAGAGTTCTCATACATAAGCCGAAAAGGAATGATATTCACATACATCTACGATAGATAGATATGGATGAGGCAAGGCCAGTCAGCAGCACCAGTGTGTTTCCGTTATTCAATTTTTGCGTGAACTATTCCTCGCTGGAATACAAAGTTGCAATTTGTTTAGTCCCATACCGCCCGCCCAGCTAAAATTTGACGGGTTTAAAAGGAGAGCTGCATTACCTGGCGTAAGAGTTCTCATACATAAGCCGAAAAGGAATGATATTCACATACCTCTACGATAGATAGATATGGATGAGGCAAGGCCAGTCAGCAGCAGCACCAGTGTGTTTCCGTTGGGCATTGATTGAGAGCCGAGCTGTATTGGTTGGTGGTGGGTTGAGCATCGGAGGTGTGTAAGAGCAACTCCAATGAGGCGACCCAAACAGACATGGATTTTGTCCGCCTTTTGTCCGTTTGGGTCACCCGTCCGCCTAGCGGATATGACACGGACGACGACTGCTCCCAACGCACAGACGCAAAAACGGACATGCACCTCTGCTCTCAGTCGCTCCTCTACTCCTCCTCGCTGGCAGACACCTCTGCTCCCAGTCGCGTCGCCCCTCCCTTCCTTCTCGCCGGCGGGCACCTCCCCGTGACGCCCCTCTGCTCCTCGTCGTGGTGCCCCACTGCTTCCAGCCGCGTCGCTCCCTCCGACCCCTGTCGCGCCGCCGCTGCTTCCAGCCGCGTCGCTCCCTACCCCCCTGCCGCCGCAGGATCTTGCCGGTGCTGAAGTCGAGAGCTCACTCCGCGCAGGCCGGGGCTCTGGAGGTCCCCCACCGAGCGCTTCTTCCTCTGGATCGGCGGCGGGCACCTCTCGCGTCGCCCCTCCGCTCCTCCTCGCCGGCGGGCACCCCATCGCGCCCTCCGCCCCCCGTCGCGCCGGCCCTACGCCGCCGCAGGATCTTGCCGGCGCTGAAGTCGGGGGCTCGCTCCGCCGCGGGCTGCAGCACCTCCCCCCATGAGCTCCAGCGCCGGCGCCAGCTGCTCCGCCGCGGTAGGTGGCGGCCTGCGTCGGTGGGCTCGCTCCTCGTTGCAGCGGTTGTGGAGGTAGATGGGCCTCGACACCGGCGAGGGGTGGGACAACGCGTGTGGGCGGCGCTGGATTAGGTGGGGACGTGCTGTGTCACTGATACGTGGGTCCAGGGGCGGACACGAGAGGGCAGCAGCGGACGAGAGCACTCGTTTTGTCCGCCGCGGACCCATTCATGGCCCATTTTTGCGTTCAATTTGGATCGGGGCAGAGGACAAACGGACAACAGGCAGACACGGACGTCCGTTTGGGTCGCCTCGTTGGGCCAGATTTTATGTCCGGATAATCCAAACGGACGAAATGGGTCATCCCATTGGAGTTGCTCTAAGACCCAGCAGCACTGGCAAGGTTTGTAATTTCAGCAGGTGCAGTTTTTACAGTCGTTCTTCAAGATGCCCTCAAAGGTCCTGAGCATCAAGATGCCCTCAAAGGTCCTGAGCATCGGAGGCGTTTTCAGAAGTGCCTGCCTAGGCTGAGCATTCGAAGGCACACTCCAAAAGTGCCTGCATAGGCTTTTTCCTTCGCGATCGTCCCTAGCATTTTTCTAAAACGCCTGCTTACATCTTTGAAGGCATTTTTTGGCCTTTCAAAGGCGTTTTTGAATGCCTCCTAATATCTACCGTGATGTAGTGTGTAGGACTGAGACACAGGTTTATGATTACATATATGGTAGTTATCTTTGCAGATCATGATTATAGTTCACAATTTTCAAAGCCTTGCATTGCTGCATTCACAATAGTTTCAATTCAGAATCGTGCGTTAAACGAGGAATATGATGTAGATTTTACAAAATTTTGGATTCACTTCCTTAATGCAGATGAACCAAGCAAATGCAATGCAGGGCCTTCTTTTCTCTGATACATGTAAAAGGTTACTTCATGCATTCTTTGGCTAGCGTGCAACATCAGAGGTATGAGGACATTTTTCTTAACTGTTACTATGGAACTAGGGATTAATTTGCCTAGAGAGACAACTGATTCATGACGTCCATGATGACATCCAGCTCTAAATCTGTGAACACAGTGGTACTAGGGGCGGTGGTGGCGGGGGGCCATGGTCACCACCTGGCGCCGGCACATAGGGCAGCTCCCCTTGGCTTGCAGCCACCTCTCCACGCATCGCCCGTGGAACCGGTGCTCGCACGGCGTCTCCTTCCATGCCGCCGAGTCGTGGTCCTTCATGCAAATCGGACAGTCGTGCCCGTCGGCTGGCGCGTCCACAATCTTGAGCGCCTCTGCCACCGCCACGGCCAACGCTGGGTCTGGAGCACCCGCGACGCTAATCTGTGGGGTGATGTCGTCCATGTTCGCCTCGGTAATGTAGGTATAGCCGAGGCGGACAATCTCGCGGAACATGGCATCGGGGTCAGGTAGAAAGTCACCTTCTTCTTGTTGTAGTTGTCGCAGCAAGTCTTGTACTTCGGCCGGGAGTACAAAGTCTTGTACTGCTTGTGATGGTCGTAGCAGCAGTTGGAATTCGTGGGGGATGTCCATGCCAATCGACTCCGTCAAGTACGTAGTACGTAATAGCGAACTCGATCGACGATTCCCCGCCGGCCACGTGTGTTTGTAGTTGGCGGGGTGAGATTGGATCGGGAGCAGATGTTTGGGGAAGCAACGGGAGCGATCGTGCATCTGCCGGTGTGTTTATAGTGGTATATACCGTCTCGTATGTATGCAGGTTCGTGCTGGTGTCGGAGTCGGGGTAGGATTTTTACGTTTTTTTTTGAGCATCTGGGTAGGATTTTTACGTTTTTTTTTGAGCATCTGGGTAGGATTTGAGCAGGCTACCACGATACAGTGCCGCTATTGGGCCGGGCTGCAAGTTTCGTCACGCTCTTCGTTCTAAACCCAGGTATTGTCCCGGACGGGGCTGGGTTACAGGCAAAGCCAGCCTTTTTTTTTACGAACTAGCAGGAGCTCTGCTTTGCATTAAGTAGGGAAAAATAGTGTCCATTACAGTTTGGGAGCAGGCTGGGAACAGCCGCAGGGCCTCAAGAGGGAGCAAAGAACAAAAGTAAAAAAGAAGAAGAAGGGAGTTTAGTTACATATTGGCTGCCTCTTGAAACATGCAGATATCAGCCTTTGCTTTGCCCGCGACTAAATGCGCCGGTGCCGCTTTGTGCTAAAAAATTCTGGCATTCCTCTCCTTTCAGATATGCCAAGCGATGTACATAGCAGTGGAGACACTAATCTTGCTATCAATGATAGGCGCAGCAGTATGAAGACGAGCCCACCACTTGTTAACTGACGGAGCAGAGAGCACACTTGTAACCATGGACGCAGGAGAGTCCGCGAAATTTCGCCACACCTCCTTAGCAAAAGGGCAAAATATGTTGGAATTTTGCTAGTAGGCCTTGGCCCAAAGCCTAACTAAAATTCTGAAATTCTCTTTGACCCATTTATGCACACATGTGAGTGGAGTAAGTGAGGCTAAAGTTTAGTCCCACTCCGAAAGTTGAGAGAGAGTTGCACCTCTTTATAAGGTGGGCTCTTCTACCACTTGTATGAGCATGAGAAGAGGAGACCTACACGCGCGCTCCTCCTCCTCGCTCGCCTCGTCCCGCCGCGCCGCGGGTTGCGGGATTGAGCCGAGGACAGAGCTATGCACATTGTCTATATTTTTGCTACATGAGAAAACTAATAAGTCATTAATTAATAATTAAAGGATGCGTTAATTACTGAACCGTTTTTGATTCTTTTGGATCGTGACGACTCGGACGTGGGGTTTACTCCCACGACCTACCCGGCCCGCACTACATAGTCAGGCAGACGTCTACCTCGGCAACTGCTGGCAGCGACGACTTCGCGAACGACAACTTCTTCCCCGACCTCGGCAACCTCGTCTTCGACGACATGGGCGATAACGTCAACGCCGGCGGTGCTGCACCCGTTGCACCGTATGTGATTCAATTCTTCCTATTCGAGATCGTGGTAGAATTCATGCTTCTAGTATATGCTCTAGATGTGATATGTTCATCTGCTATGCTAGTTTGCATGATTAGTTTAATTTCTACTGTTGTGATCATGATATATCTTCTGTTTATTCGGATTAAATCTTGTAGTAATTTGCTCATATTTCCAATAAAATAGAGATAGATGGGCGGCCGTCTCCCGGGTCTGATTGCAGAGCCAGCCTTGACCCGGCCCGACTATTGGAAAAGTACCGCCAGGCCTGGTTGTTGGTTACCGGGGTCGACAAGGACGACATGAGGTGCGTGTCCGACACACATGAGGATAGAACTCCTCCGTCCGTGACGGGCCGTCCGTGTCCTCCCGTCGGCGTTGGTTGTTCCTCAAGTGCGAGCCCGTAGAAACTGTGGTTACTGTGGGAACTATTCTTCACTATATGAAAAACCGAGCATCCATGGGTTTATTTTTCCACTTCGTGTCCCAATTAAGAATACCTGGTACTCCTTCTATAAACAAATATTAGAAACGTCTTACATTTATTTTCAGAGGGAGTATTTCTGTTTCTTGTAATCTTCATCATGAAAGATAAAAAGACAAAGTGTTCCAAACTGACGATGTTTATTATAGAGAAAAAAACCAAGAGATATAGTTTATTGCCTTTTGTTCTTGTTAGATGGTGTCTTATCAATAAGGGAGACGCTACGCGTCCGCCGGCTGATCTGTATGACACATCCGCCACCTCGACAGCTGTTCGATGTACGCGCGCGCAGCCGTCCGATCTATTCTGGCGCGTGGCTCGGTCTCCTCCCCCAACCCACCAATTACTGAAACAACGATTGAGTTGCAAAAACAAGCGTCTCGCGAGCCATTCAATGCGTGACGCGAGCCGTTCAATCCTCCTCTCTAATTTCCCGCAACAATGCTCTTGTTACAAGATCTAGTCTTCTCTGATTTCCTGCAACAAGACCTTGTTGCGAAACCTTATCTTCTACAAATTTCCTGAAACAACAGTCGAGTTGCAGAAACAAGCGTCTAATTTTCTGTACATCTTTCACGCGTCTAATTTTCTGCAACAAGATCCTTGTTGCAAAAATTACAACAACATCTTCCGTTACGTCCTATTTTCTGCCACAAGACTCTTGTTGCAAAAATTAAATAAGATCTCTGCCGCATCTAAATTTCTGCAACAGGACCCATGCAGGCATAGGAGGCGGGAAGAGGAGCAGTTGGAGAGGACAATCAGGAGAGAAGGACTTGCAGCTCGACGGGCGACGGCGACGTTTAGAGCGCCATGGATGGAGATCTCAGAAACAAAAAGAGTTGTGGCCTGCAGCAGTCCTTGCGGTGGCGGCGGCACGCGACAAAGCGGGAGCAACGACCAGCTTGGCGTGGAGCAACGCTATGAGAGAGAAAACGCGAGATAGATTGAGGAAGACGACGGAGTTGCTTTCGGTGGGGAAAGTAACAAGTGGATGAGAACCAAAAAGAGTAGATAAAGATATGACCGTGCGATGCTATAATTGTTTGCCAGGGACACGTGTCTGATGACGGAGGCAGCGGATGCAATTGCTGGATCAGCCGGTTGATTAAGATCATTTTCCTATCAATAAACCACTTTTAGTTTCATGCGCCTGTAAACCGAAGGTTATTTTAAGAGTTCGTATATCTACATCTTCGCAGAGGAATCCTATTGGATTTACATCACCTTGGAGATATGGAAGTAGCCCTAAAAAAAGATATGGAAGTATACATGAGAATGTCGGTTGGTTTGTAGAACGACAATGTGTACTATGTAATTTCCTTACCATTATATCTTTTTCTATGTGCCGAATCACTCATAATCACACTGAAAAAGAGACGGCATTTACCAACAAAGGCCAACGAAGCACCACTCAAGGGTACTTGGGGGGGGGGGGGGGGGGGGGGGGGGGGGGGGGGGGGGGGGGGGGGGGGGGGGGGGGGGGTTGAAACACATGGTCATCATCGTTCTATAGTTGGTATGAGGCGTGCACAGATACAGTTGACGGAAATTAGATTTTCGATGGTACAATCCATATGTTTTATAGTTTTGCCATTTGTGCTTTGGTGAAAATCAACTTCCAGTTAATTTATATCTAGTTTTGTTAAATTTCTCATATATAAAATATCCTGGATTTATTTGATGGGACATGTCTCTTACATAACAGTGGAAGAAGAAGAAGAGGAGGGACATGCAAATCACTAGTAGCAGTTAAGGGCATCTGCAACACTGCCCCGCAAAATTGCTTCGGCATATGTCCGTGAACATTGATCCCGGGCGGACATACGGGGTATGCCAAGTATGCCCCGGCACATGGCGTCCCAACGGTCATCTTGCTCCCACGCTCCGTCCGCGCCCCGTGTTGCCTCCGGCCCCCGTCGTGCCCACCCCCAGCCCCACCCGCCGGTCCGTTGCTCCGACGCCCGTCGGCCAGATAACGCTCCTGCCTGCTCGCGTGTTGGTACGGATGGCTCCGCCCATCCGGCCTCCGATGTCCTGTTACCGAGCCGTTCCAGGCCCGCCTCGATGGATCTTGAACCTAACAATGATGGCTGGACGGAGGTGCGCAGCCGTCGCCACCAGCGCCGTCAAGAGAAGTTGCCCACTGTCAGCCGTTCGTCGGGGCTCAAGCTTTGGATACCTCGGTGGCTGCTGGACAGGTGTTTTAGGTGTCTGGAGTCGGGGCACCACAAAGAGGAGTGCACCGGTGAGATCCGTTGTCATAAGTGTTGGATCTCTAGACACATCGCCCGTGACTGCCCCCCTCCCCTAGCTCCTCGCCTCCCCCCCGCCGCCCAGATCTGGCCGGGCTACCCAGCGCGGCGCCGCCCGTTCGCTGGTCCGGTCGCCCCCCTCCTCCGAGTCGTCACCGCCGCCCGCCACCGCTGCAGTCCATGGCGCACTACCCTCCGCTGGCCCAGGCGCGCTTCCCAGGGGAGGTCCTCACGCATGGGGACCCAGATCTGCGGCCGGAGCGTGGCGGCGGAATCATCTCCCGCACCCCGGGTATGGATGCGCCGGAGGCGGACTTTCGTAGCCGGGCGCTGCTGGCCACGGTGGGGGGCCGACGGCCGCCCATCTCTCCGGAGGCCCTGGTCCAATCCCTCGCCCGGATCTGCGGCGTGGAGCGGCGGCATGTCCGGGTGGAGGTCTCTCACCCGGCGGATTTCTTCATCACTTTTGCCTCCACTGCGGACTGTGATAGGGTCTTCCTCGACTCCGGCAAGCTGCGCTGCAAGGGGGCGCCTATCGTGTTCCAGCGTTGGCACCGGAGCGCGCTTGCCTCCAGTGGCTCTATGGAGTTCTTTTGCCGGCTGGGGATTGAGGGGCTACCGGCAAATGCGTGGGAGTACAGCGCCATCAGCCAGCTGCTCAACAATCTCAATGGCCAGCTGGTTGAAATCCTTCCGCCGGAGGACCGGTGGCAACTCCAGGTCACTGCCTGGTTGAAGAATCCGTCGACGGTCCCGAAGATCTATGATTTGGAGATTACGGAGCCGGTGGGCTTACCGACCTCCTTCGGCAAAGACAACCCGGCATCACCTCCTCTCCCTGCCCCGCCGACTGAGAGGATCACACTCATCCACCCGCTCACCATCCATGTCATCGATGTGGTGGATCGTACTGTCCCATACTTGGAGCTGCGCCCCAATTTCCAACCAGATGACGACGAGGATCTCACAAGGCGGCACGACTATTCAAGAAGCTGCTACTGGGGCAGGATTGATGGTACTGGAAGGGGCAATGTGCCCAACTCCGGTGGGCATCCGTTCGGCGGGCCTGGTGGCTATGGCATGGCAGGCGACTGGGGAGGTGGCCACAGGGTCATGGGTGTCCTGGCGCCGGCAGGGGGAATGGCGGTACCCGCGCACCTCCTTGCTCCGGGGTCTGCTCATCCTCTGGAAGCTCCGGTCCAGGCGACGCGCTCGACGCTGGTGGCGGTCTCTGGGAGGCCTGGCTCGTCATCCTCTTCGGCGGCCGCAGCAGGTGCGCACGCTGGCTTGCCGGCTGGGAGTCCAGTCGCCAGGTTGCCCCTGGCTGCCGTGCGCTCTTGTGCTTCTCTAGCATCAACTGTTGTTGGCTCGAGGGCCCTGGCGGACACGCCCTTGCTGCTCGGCTCCGAGGCTTCCACTGCGGTTGGATCTAAGGCACTTGGAAGCACGCCTCCCGTTCGGAATTCCGCGCTCTGGGGCACGCCGCCGCATCGAAGGCTGTCCTTCAGCCCGGTGTCTCAAATGCAGGCTGGGAAAGGCACTCAGGAGATGGCGGGGATGATACACGCTGACCAGGCTGGGGAAGAGGAGGTGGAGGTTCAGGGATGCCTGGGGCACCCACAAGCTCATCAAGAGGACAACACTGACTTGCTCCAGGAGGTGGGCTTATCCATGCGGGTAGCGCCGACTCGCAGTGCCAGCACCAGCCCAATCCAGACCCCCTTCGCCGTTCCTCTGCCTCAGCACATGCTGCTGCCGCCGGCATCGGCTAGGGTTGGAACGGGCACTATGCAGGGGGCTATGATGACATCGAAGACACTGAGGCTCGGCCTGGTGGCGTCCCCGGCGCCGTCCATTCTTGGCCCCAGGCCGGCAGCGTCGGCTCTTGTCAGGCGCAGGAAGGCCCTCCCGCCCAATTTTATGCCCAGGAGGAGCGCTAGGCTGTGCAAAAATGCACCAGCCCACAACACAGGGCCTGTGCAGCGGGCGCAATCGGTGCTCCTGAAGCGGATGGGGGTGATTCAGGCTGAACAACAGGTCTCTTCAGAAGCTCTGGACGAGTACCTCAAGTTGTTCGGCAAGCCGCTTGCTCCACACCACGTCAAGGCAATCACCGCGATCTTCGCTCCCGGGGAGGTCGACTTCGACGGGCCTCCACAGGCGGGCTTTGATGCCTTCTCCCTGCCAGAGATGGTAGAGCCGTGTGGCGCTTAAAGCTGCTCTGTTTTATCGGTGGTTCTGCTTTTATCATCATGAGTATGTCTTTAGATGTCATGGTATGGAATGTAAGGGGGCTCAATAACCTTGCTCGGAGGAACGCAGTTAGGCTTTTCGTGCAATCTCTCAATGTATCCCTAGTTTGCTTTCAAGAGTCCAAGTTGGCACTGGTGAATGACACTGTGGTTCGGGAAACTCTAGGGCCTGCCTTCGATGGTTTTGATTTCCTGCCGGCTGAAGGAACACGTGGTGGCATATTGTTGGCTTGGAAGTCTGATATGCTGCGGGTGACTAACATCCAGAAAGAGGAGTTCATGATATCGGCACAAGTTCTTTCTCTAGCAGAGGGCAAAGAGTGGTTGGTTTCTTCGGTGTATGGGCCGCAAGAAGACATAGACAAAGCAAGATTCCTTGAGGTAATTGTGCAGTTTGGAGACCGCGTGAGCTTGCTGTGGATCCTGAATGGAGATTTCAACATTGTGTGCAACCCAGAGGAGCGCATCACTGGGAGAGTGAACAGGAGGCTGATGAATAAGTTTCGGCACACGATCAACAAGTTGGGGCTCCACGACATGCCTCTGATTGGGCGTCGCTTCTCTTGGTGCAATCAACAGGAGAACGCCATATTGGCAAGGCTGGACCGTGTGCTCTTCAACAATGCATGGGAGGACTTGTACCCCATCAGTGATTTGCTTTCGCTTAGCTCCAGTATCTCAGATCACACCCCTTTGCTGCTCACCTGTTCGTCCACACGACCAAGGGCTTTTCGGTTTCGCTTTGAGAATTATTGGTGCAAGTTGCCTGGCTTTTTGGATGTGGTGAAAGACGCCTGGGCTCCAGAGGTTCCGGGGAGTGACCCCATGAAAATCTTCAACACTAAACTTCACAGAACTGCAAAAGCCCTACGCAACTGGGGTCAAAGGAGCATGAGTCAACTGACGCTTCAGTTCCAGGTGGCTAGCGAGGTGATCTTACGCCTTGACAACGCGCAAGAAAGACGTCCTCTTTCCAGTGAGGAAAAGAAGCTGCGTGCTTTTCTCAGGGGGAAGTGCCTGGCGTTCGCATCCCTCGAGCGGGTGCGGTTGCGGCAGAGAGCCAGGGTTCGGGATCTTCGGGAAGGGGATGCCAACTCCATATACTTTCATATGAAGGACAATGGGCGACGTCGGAAACACCTCATACCGTATCTCAAACACGGGGATAGAACAGCTACTGCCATGGAAGACAAATTGAGTATGGCCAACGAGTTCTTTTGTAGGCTGATGGGCGCACGGGATCAGAACCTTAGGAGAGCCTGCCTGCGCCTGGAAGAATTGGGCTTGAGGATGCTGTCACCAGAGATGGCCGACATGCTTGAATCAGAGTTCACGATCGATGAGGTGAAGCGTGTTGTCATGGACATGCCCCCCGACAGGGCACCAAGGCCGGACGGTTTTTCAGGGCTCTTCTTCAAATCATGCTGGGACGTCATAGCCACGGATCTGATGGCGGTGATGAAGGCTCTGCACGACGGCCGCTTCTACTCCTTTGGAGGTCTTAACACCTCGATACTCACCCTCCTGCCCAAGAAAGCCAACTCGCTGGAGATCGGTGACTTTAGGCCCATCAACCTAATACACGGGGTAGCCAAGATATTTGCTAAGGTCCTCGCTACCCGTCTGGCTCCGCTTCTGCCAAGTCTGATTTCGAAAGCTCAGAGTGCTTTTGTGACTAGCCGCAATATCCACGAGAACTTCAAGTTTGTGAGGAACAAAGCTAGGTGGCTGCACAGACGGCGCTGCTCCTCGGTGCTAATGAAAATTGACATACCCAAGGCCTTTGATACTCTATCATGGGAATTTCTTCTGGAGGTGCTGTCTGCTCGGGGATTCGGTCGGAGGTGGCGTTCCTGGATTTGCGGGCTGCTATCCACTGCCTCCACCTCCGTCCTTATCAACGGAGAGCTTGGCCCCTCCTTCGCCCTCGGCCAAGGCGTCCGCCAGGGCGACCCCGTTTCCCCGGCCTTATTCATTCTGGCTATGGACGCCCTTCACGGCATGTTGGAATGGGCAAGGCAGTGCCATCTTCTCTCCGATCTTGGCTGCGACAGAGGGGTGCCGCATGCATCTGTTTTTGCCGATGACGCGGTTCTGTTCTTCAAGCCAGAGCGTAACGATCTCCTGCTTATATCAACCCTTCTGCAGCTCTTTGGGGAGGCGTCGGGGCTTCGGATCAATATGCACAAGAGCACCATCACTTGCATACGATGTGATGAGGTGCAGGCTGCAGAGGTAGCTGGACACTTCCAGTGCAGGCAACAGGCCTTTCCTATCTTATATCTCGGTATACCTCTATCAATATACAGGCTCAAGCGGCACGAGTTGCTGCCCTTGGTTGATAAGCTCTCGAACAAGATGAAGGGTTGGAAACCGAAGATGTTAGCAGTTGCAGGCCGGCTAACGCTCACCTCTTCAGTCCTCATGGCACTGCCCATCCACATCATGGCAGCGCTCCCGCTGCCGGCCTGGGCAAGACTATCAACCGCCGCTGTCGTGGTTTTATTTGGAAGGGGGAGGAGGAGACTAGTGGTGGCCATTGCCTTATGCCTTGGAGCAGGGCGTGCATGCCGCGGGAGCTCGGAGGATTGGGTGTTTTGAATATCAAATGGTTTGGGTTCACGCTGCGCTGCAGATGGCCTTGGTTACGTTGGAGTGCAGAGGAGCGGCCGTGGCATGGCCTGCCTGATACTACGGAGAAGGAGGTCCACGCAATCTTCAATGCAGCCTGCCGCATCACGCTCGGGTCAGGAGAGGTAGCCAAGTTCTGGACTGATAAGTGGTTGGACACCGGCTGCTCAATTGCTCAAACAACACCGCAACTCTACTCCTTTGTCAAGGACAGGGGGAGATCTGTCAAGGAGGCGCTGACCGGACAGGCTTGGGTACATGACATTGCGGGTGGGCTCTCCCTCCCTGCCATTGCTCAGTACCTCTTGGTCTGGGATATTGCACACGCCACTATGTTAAATCCAGGCGAGAGACACGCCGCGATGGCTCCTGACGGAAAACCAGCAGTTCTCTGTCCAAAGTGCATACCGTCTGTTCTTTCTAGGCAACATTCGCTTCGACTGTTACAAGCCTATTTGGAAATCCAAGGCGCCCCCCCCCCGCGGCAAATTCTTCATGTGGCTCGTGGTGCACCGTCGTTGCCTTACGGCGGACAATCTGCAGAAAAGGAATTGGCCTTCCAACGGAGTCTGCCCCTTGTGTCTTCAAGCGCCGGAAGACTGCACCCACTTGTTTCTCCACTGCCGTTTTACACAACAAGTTTGGGCGCGCTTCAGATCTTGGACCGGCGCCGATTTCCTTATCCCCGATAACACCTTTGCCTCCACTCGGGAGTGGTGGTTGCAGACCAGGGCTGTCATTCCCAAGCACATGCGAAGGAATTTTGACACGGTGGTGATCTTGATGCATTGGAGGATATGGAAAGAAAGAAACTCCAGGATCTTTGACCAGGTGGCAGCTTCGCCGTCCGGCGTTCTGGAGCGGGTAGTAGAAGATGTGGCCATGTGGAGGGCCACCGGATGCATCGTTGATCTGCCAACTTAGTTGCTGTGGGGGTGTTCATGTTTTGCAAGACCGGCCCTCACCTGGGTGGTCCGAGATCGTTGCTGTAGCGGGGGCACCTCTGTTTTTTGGAGGCCGACCCTTGGCAGGGCTGTTTGTAAACTCTGGGTTCAGTCTAAGTTTCCTAGACTATCCTTGTTGTACTCTCTTTTCTATCTAATAAAGTTCGGCCAATGGCCTTTCGACGAAGAAGAAGAAGAAAAACAAGAGTGATTTAAAAGTAAAAGAGAAGTCTTCTTGATGTGGATGAGCATCGTAAACGTTGCCTCTGTTGAACAAAGCATTCTTCACAGGCATACTATTCAGCACTCATTACTATTTGTTCAACAGAATATCAAAGGTTCAGCTTGCACACCAAGTCTTAACAAATAGAGGTTAAAGTTAAAACTGACAATAAAACACAGAGGCAACATTATTCTGGACCACAAGCAAAAATTAATCTGCACATGACAGTTTTATGCTCTTTATCCGATGAAGCACGGCAATCCTTGCAACATTTGCTTCTTGCCTTGACGCTGCACCATGCTCAATGCTGTATCCAATATGTAGGTTACTTCATTAACTTGCAAGTTTGTCAAACCTTCCGTCCAGAACTTAGATTCATGTAGATCTTACTAGGCCCGGCTCATAGCAATTGACCCAATGATAAGTGACACAACTATTGGCCCCCAAAAAGGGTCAGCAAATTTTGATAGAACTCCTCCAATTTTCGATAGAGCTCCTCTCGGTTTGGTTCGCTTGACCCTAGTGTTTGCCAAGCGGCGCGTGAAGAAGGCTGGCCAGTCCATCTCAAAAGGGATAGCCATCATGACAATGCCGCGAAACCAGTTCGTGACCGCCTCCATTGCCCCTGTTTGGAGATCTATGATGTACATGTCTTCTTGATTGTCCTTGATGAGCAGTATGCCGCTCGTTTCGCCCGCGCACACGCACTGCAGCTGGTCCATCTTGCCCCACTCGGGTGGCTGTAACTCGATCATCTTGGTGCGATGCCAACGGTCTGTGTTGCTAACTCCACTCACGTTGTCAGTCCGGCGTGTCCAGATCACTAGCATGGTGCGTTGCCCGTCCAAGCGAAGCAACGATGGTGCCCCGTCATCAGTGACTCCAAGAATGGGCCGAGTTTGGTCCAGTTTGACTGGGAGCCTTGTTAGGGACATCTCCGTGGTCCTACCACACACGCTGAGTGCATACAAGTTGGACGTATTCTTGCGAAAATATATAACAGAGCATGTGCACCCCGACCCGCTTATCTGGTACGTCCATATTCCTCGGGATATGCGGCAGACGTTTCCGTAAGACAGTCAGACGACGGTTATATCGCTTGGGTTAGTACTCCCCTCGACCGTGATCTGCCTACATCTCCTACATCTCAGCTTAGGCTACTGTTCAGTGACAAACAGGTTGGAGACACTCCAGAAGCAGGCCCGTGACTCTGGTCCATACGTGTTCCCCCTTGTACCATTATTGAGCAGGCTAGGCGGCGGGGGAGGGGGATTCATCAGTGGCAGAGCATGGTAGAAATCCAAATCTGAGCGGGAGGCAGGAGACTCTGGTACAAGAGGAGGCGCCAGGACGGGCGGGCCACCGGGGAAATCCTCCGCCGGGCCGCCGGGGGAATCCAGCGCGGGTCGCAGCGGGCACCGCCGCCCCTGTCATCTCGCCGCCTCCTGGAGTATGGATCCATCTCAGGTAAATGCGTGATTTCAGATATGCGCATAGGTTGTTTGACTGTCGGGATCTTTTTTGGCATTGGGTGCATATCAGGAAGGTGATTATTCATGGATCACATTGTTCTGCAGGCCAGATTGGGAACGGGGTTGGGGCAGCAATTATTGTCAGGTGTTCACATCTAAGCAGTCATCATGCTGGTAAGATGGCATGTAGAATTAATCTTGATTGTCGATCTGTATTTCTGGGAAGGGGTCCGAGGATGCAAACGAATTACACAATATGTATAGTTGTCATGTCGATACCTGGTCAGGCGGCTTGGTTAGAACAGATTAGCTGATACGTTTGCCATCGTACATGAATGAAGGTATATAGTTGAGCAGTTTTAACATGGTCCCTCTTACCCCCTCTTTTCACATGAGAGGTAAGAGTATAAAATAGATCTTAGCCGTTGATCTCATCAATGAATGGTGTATGGGATGCGCTGAGGTGTACGTCGGGACATAGCCGTAGTATAGAAACCAACGATTTTTGTTTATCCGTCTTGTAGAATTGTACATTAAATCAATGATATTATTGTGCAGAACTACAGCAAGCTCAACAAGCTACCCACGATCGTTGAAGAGGACGAATCAGACAGGGGGGATGGATATAACGGTCCTCCTTTCAGTGTTACTTTGTTATATCATGGTTTGACCAGCAGAAACGAGACATCATTACCTCGATGGGTTGGGGTGGCACTCTATCCATGCAACTGATCAGCAAGTTAAGCGTCTAGCACATGGTTTGGCTTTTAGGGATGGTGGATGAAGTCATACAAGCCATTATCATGGGACCGAATAAGATTTTTAAGTTCAACGAGAGCGACGTTGAGAAGGTATTCAGAATGCCAGCAGTTGGAACAGATGTGATGGACAAAACCCTTGTTAGGAGCGAGACTGTTTTTGCATACTTGCGAGCTCGATTGGGGATAGAGAATAAGGAGATAAGAAGTCTGAAGAGCATACAGTCCACACTGTCACGTGACTATAAGGGGAAGATGTCACAAGCAGAGGTGGCTGCATTCAAAACTACGTACATCGTCTTCATGATGACACATGTATTTGCACCGACAGTCAAGAACGACTACTTCTACACCGACTATTGGTCCGCACTGGTTGACCCGGATAGCTTGGATAAGTTCAATTGGGGAAGATATATCGTTGAAGTATTGTGTGCTGCCGCCGGGAAGATGAAACAAGATATTCGCAGGAAAACCACGGTGTCGAACATAACATGATGTTTATTCATCCTAAGCGCCAATTGTCCGCAAGGTAATAAAAAAAATCTCAAGGTTCCATTTACATGAATATAGCATTTAATTATTATTGTTATACATGCGTATGTTATACAAGGTTAATGTTCTATGGATCCAGAAAATCATCATATCTACCTATCATGCCTGCGGGCACCTGTATGGTTTCTATGCCATAACTTCTGCAGGAATTTCAGTGGCGACCAAGCGAGTCATAATATTCATGTGGTGAGTATGTTGATTTAGTAAACGTTAAGACCGATTAGATACAATGGATTAGATATAATGGAATGTTAGCTGTTCTAATTTCTTGATCATTTCCTTTTCCTACCATCTGTGAGTTGTTTGATCATGACTCCGCAATCATATCCAGGACGATGACAGTTATCTGGCAGCATGTTACCTTTACGACATATTGCATCTCAATGGGAACAATGCAAGGAGGCCGCATCAGTTCATCGAGTCTATCGATGAATGAAAGAGCATGCAGTTTCGAGTGAACGTCAGGGTGTAACAATATGAAGTCTCTTGGGGGCATTTTTTGCCTGAGACTGTTTCTGTTGGGGCCGAAGTGTTTGTATGTTAATGATCTAGATTGGCTATGTGGAGCTATATATTATGATTTCAAACCATGGACAAAAATATAAGTTGTTTGGTATGGATGTCAAGTTACGAACGACTGGTTGCATGATTTTCATTGTTTTAAATATTAGTTGGAGTTGGTTGGACGAACTTATGTTTCAATAAATCAGTCATAAGAGCAACTCCAACGGGGTAACTCATTTCGTCCGTTGGCGTCTGTTTGGGTCGGCTCGGACACAAAAATCGGCCCAACGCGCCGACCCAAACGGACGCGCGTCTGCTTTCCGTCCGCAGGCGGCCCATTCCCGGCTCATTTTTCAGCCGGATTTGCGTCGATGTAGACACGAGACGAACGTGCGCGCGCTCGCCTTATCCTCCCCCGGGCCCGCTGGTCGGTGGCACATTGGCCTCCCCTCACATCCAGTAGCAACCCTTGCCCGCCTCCTTCGTCGCCGACGCCGTCGCTCATTTTTTTCCGGCGACTCCGCCAGCTACCGGCGCCGCAACATCTGCCCAGCAACGCCGCCAACTCCCACGTCGCCCGCCACCACCGTCTTGCCGCCAGGGAGCCGGCTGCTTCCCAACCCCGCTCACCCCACCACCACACAGCCGCGACCGCGACCAAAAGAAGCCGCCTCGCCGCCCCGGCCAGATCCTCACCAGCACGCTCGTCGGACGCCGGCCTACTCGTCGGACGTTGGCAGGGCAACTAGCTGGTCTGTGCGCGCCGCGACTCCCTTCGCCGGCTGTCTCCTTCGTCGACGCCCGCAAGCTGTTCGATAGTTTTCCAAAGTACAGAATGGACTCCGTCGATGAGTTCTTTTTTCACAATTTCCTTTGCTACTCCGACGATTCGTCGTCCGTTGACGACGAGGAGATATTGGTTGCCGTGTTGGTCCATCACCACCTCAACAGCCAGCGGCCGTTGTTCCGTGGCTCCATTCCGGGCCACCTTCCGGCGTTGAATCGCAACCGAGAGAGCGGTCACTTCCTTCTTTGGAAGGCCTACTTTGATACAACAAATCCGTTGTTCAAACATCAAAAATTCCGCCGCCGTTTCCGTATGAGTAGACATCTTTTCAACCATATTAGAGAGGGGGTGGTCGGCTATGATGACTATTTCGAGTGCAAAGAGGATGTTGTTGTCAAGATTGGTTTCTCCTCTTATCAGAAATGCACTGCCGCCATCCGAATACTTGCATACAGAGTGACTGATGATCTCATTGACGAGTACGTTCGTATGAGCGAGTCTACATGCCTAGAGTCCGTGTATAAGTTATGCAAGGTTGTTATTGCTGTGTTTGACCATGAGTATTTGAGAGAGCCGACTCCTAAAGATACAACCCGTTTGTTGGCGATGAATGCCAGCAGGGACTTTCCAGGGATGCTTGGCAGCATAGGCTGCATGCACTGGGAGTGGAAGAACTACCCTTCTGTTTGGCAAGGGCAGTATAAGGGCCATGTCAGGGCTAGCACTGTCATACTAGAGGCCACGGCGTCTCAAGATCTCTGGATCTGGCACTCTTTCTTTGGCATGGCTGATCACACAATGATATCAACGTGCTTCAGCGCTCGCTGGTGTTTGCTAGGCTTGCCGAAGGCAACAGTCCATCGGTGAACTTTACTATCAATGGTCACAACTATGACAAAGGATACTACCTGGGTGACAGTATCTATCCTCAGTGGACCACTATTGTCAAGACAATCGCAAAACCTGTCGGAGAGAAGAGGAAAAGATTTGCCCAAGAGCAAGAGAGTACTATGAAGGATGTCGAGCATGCCTTTGGTGTTTTGCAATCTCGATGGGGCATCGTTCATTATACTGCTAATACCTGGAGCACGCAGAAAATGTGGGAGGTGATGACTGCTTGTGTGATCATGCATAATATGATCGTAGAAGACAAGCGCCCGAAACATCTGTACAATCAAGGGTTTCAGTTTTAGGGTGAGAATGTTGTGCCTGAGCATGGAGGAGCGGCAACGTTTGAACAGTTCATCCAATTTCATCATGACATGCGTGATTGGAAAACTCGTGTGCAACTGCAAAATGATTTGGTTGAGCATATGTGGGCTCATGTTGACAACCAATAAATATATCCTCTTTTATTCGGCTTGCAAAACTATGTGAGACATTTTTATTTTTATTTGGCTACGTGGGCTCATGTTGGCAACCAATGTATATATCTTATTTTATTCGGCTTGCAAAACTATGTGAGACATTTTTATTTTTATTCGGTTTGTAAAACTATGCTATTTTATTCTGTTCAAACTATGTTATTTAACTATATGTTTAAATGCAAATTCAATGCAAAAATGAGCTATTTATTGAAATAGGGCGGCCAACCCGCCACGCCGGTACATATGGATCGGCACGTTGGACACGCTACCAACTCATATTTAAAATAGAGCGGACGCCGGACAGGCGGCCGACCCAAACGAACAGAAAGCGGATAAAATCGTTATCCGTTTGGGTCGTCCCATTGGAGTTGCTCTAACGAAAACACGAAAAGCATCATGCTAAAACATGTACCTGGCACATGGGAAATGTCGGCTGGACCACACGCCGCCTCCCGTGAGATTTGGCAACACCTAAACTGAATGACGTGCATGGCACATTTGCAGCAGTCTCAATTTGCACCTTGTACCTGGCACATATTGGGCGTGCCTTTGCAATCGAGTGCCTGTGGAGTGAACTGGAGTTACGTGTCGTGTACAAAGCACAAGATGTCACCGGGCCATGTACAAGGTACAAGAAGCGTATCATATGCATACCGGAACGTATCAAGCACATGATATGCAGGTGCATGTGCCAGGCACATGATGCTGAATACGACAATCAAGAACAAAGGGAGGTTGGTGGTGGTATCTACCAGTGTTGTACCAATCACATGTTTTTCGTGAGTACGTGAGACGGATTGACAAGATTGAAGCTTAGTCTATGATTTACATTCATCTTATTGTGCAAACAGTATCCGTCAAAACCAGATGAATCATGGGACTTGTAGTAAAGCAATGCGGAGCAAAACGCCATTAGTAAAAACACACCAACCAAGCTGATATGCAGTCAACAGAGATGCATAGGTGCATACGTCACATAGTCACATACCGCACATAAGGAGCTACAAGTTCCATATTCACGAGGCTCACAAAAGAGGCACGATTACCCAAGTCAGCACAAAGGGATTCATAGTCTGTGGCCCAACCGTACACTAAACACGACATAGGTGTTTTAAGATAGGATGCACACCCCGACAGTCATGGACGCGGTCCCAACGCATTTGTGAAACAAACGTGATGACCACAAGATCGTCTTCCTGCTTCATTTCAAGTTGTACGACATATTTTTGAAAACTTCCTTGTATGACGAGCCTAACTTCCTTTGATTTCTTGAACGATGCAGTTACATGGGCTCCTGCATCATCAAGCGGAAGAATGATCCCTGAATCATCCAAGACGCCCGCATTGCTCTCAATGAGATCATCAGCTTTCCTCGGGATCCTCTTTCAAATGCAAACAACAACAACAACAACAACAACAACAACAACAACACGTTGTGAGCAGCCATACATACGTAGACCGTGAATTACAAAACAACAAATGTAAATGTCAGTATAACAGGATTGGGTCACTAACCATGTAGCCGTTATTAAAGTCGATGCCATTCATCTTGTGCACAAAGATGCAACATTCGTCTTCCAAAGCCCCGAATGCACATCTAATCATCTTCTTCATCTCTGAATATTCAAACTGATGTATACCCCTGGTGTACACACAATGGTTGACGAGCTCACGCTTCATGAGGGATAGGCCATCCAAAGCTGGCCAAAACATCAAACTTATAAGCCAACACACATTATTCAGCGAAAGTAAACTGTTCATAAAAAGATACACAACTCACATTTCCGTATTAAATGCAGTAGCCTTACCTAGATAGGGATGTGGCGTCTGCCTTACGCCATCCCTCTTGACATCCACAAAAACCTTCCATTGCCACAGGGAAGGCAGATATATACCATGTCACCAGGCCGCACTACATACTCATCAAGAAACCTATGCCAGCCATCCCCATGAATCCTGGTCCTCCTAACTCCATGATCAACCAAAACTTCATACTCCAGTAGTTATCTGGTTACAAAGATTGTCTTACACATGGGCTTGTTCTCTCGGGTGGCAATGGACTGCAAATGCTTGATACATGCCCCGAGCACCCGCCTGTTGCAGCATGGGACGAACTGCAAAAGATGTGGCACAAGCATTTCAGAATATCAATCTTATCATGGAACATTTGGGAGGTCAGAATTCATTAAGCAACATCATGCAAGTGCCATCTTACAGCCTCAACCCAATAGAAGGTTGTCATCGGAACTGAAAGGTGGCAAGGCGGTCCTTTGAGATCTCCACATACGGCACGCGGGTTTTTGCAGTTTGGGCACTCCATGGCCTACATGTCAAGAATCAAGAAATAAGCAACAATTCACCAAATAGTTGTCAGATCCATGTGCAGAATCTTTGACGTGAATAATAACAAAACAATATACTACGCCAATGGGGGTTTTCATAAACGTATATCTGTGCTAGAGCGTGAAATAGCTCACACCAGTTTTATGTATGCATGCATGCTCCAGAATAACGAGTATCGCAATAATTATATGGTTAGAAACAGAAAAAAAACAAGGTTCGGTTGTCTAGAATTTCCCAGTCGCAGCATTAATCCACGCATGCTCGATAATCCATTTGTCAACTAAATGCAGAGCAGACTGAAACCTATGTTCAAATGTAAATGCATATATCATCTGAAGCAACCTCTTTTTATGCAGAGACATGGGATTTTCCAAGACCACGATGAGCCATACTTTTTCGTAGGAAGGTATATGAGTGGCGTAAACAAATAATAATACGCCCAAACTATAGTAATATATAAGTGTATTACACCGAAACACGACCCGTCACGCACAATGGATGAAATGAGTATGGGATTTGTTGCCGAACTGCGGCATTCGGCAGTAATACGCCTATTGCCAGGGGAAAGGAGAGGTTAATGTGTAAGTTTATGAAATAAGTTAGGCCAAATAAACGCCGCACCAGCTTCTAGATCCAGCGCCCTACACCATCACCCCTCAGACCATTCCTTTTCCTCCCCTGCCCTTGCTAAAAAATCTAAAGTAGAGAAATCATTGCACAGACATATTATCTATCAGATCTTGAATGGGAAGATAATGACGGGATCTGGTTTCGGTAAGCAATAGTATGAATCTTCCTTTTTTCGGAGGAAACGACCGGATATAGCGGAGGCGGAAAGGGGGACGGCGCATACCTGGGATCCGGGCATGACGAGGTGCTCGCCTTCCAGCCACCTGTCTTGTTCCTGAGTCCGCCCGCCTCGCCCACGCGATTTTTTGTCCAAAAGGACCACCTGACCAGATGAATTGACAAAAGAGACTACCTGTGGATCAATTTGACAAAAAAGACCCCCTCAGCGGTGGTGGCAGGTGCGGCAGGCGACACGTGGCACCTGCCGTCACGGCAGGAGGCGGCGGGCCCTGCCACCACGGCAGGAGGCGGCCGGCGATGGGATAACGTTTTCTGCACAGTGTGTGTAGCAGGAACGGAACGGGGTAGGGCATGTGGGCCCGGCCGCCATCGTAGTAGGCGGCAGCGTCAGCTATTGCCGCACCCTAGCCGACAGCTGCTGCAGCTCGTGGGCCGAGGCGTGGGCCCAGCCGCCACCAGCGCTGGCGGCCACCCTGCTGCACGCGCGTCCCCCCAACGCATACGGCGCTGATTCCCCGCAGACAGCCCTCATTCCCACGCGCAGGAATCTGTGAACTTTAACCCTTTGTGCCGACACTCAGCGGATATGACATCCCTCATTCCCACACTGGTTGCTTTGGCGATGCTGCTGCCCGGGAATCACTCCAGCTTTTACTTCTTTTGCCCAGCGGATATGACGGCACTGCGGGAATCACTCACATGCTGAAGGAATCCGAGGCTGTGGGAACCTGTTGTGCCGACACTACAGGGATCCTCTTTCTTTTATATAGTATGCTTATGCTCCGTGCGCAAGCACACTGTCTCCGGCCTCCTCTTCTACTCTCTGCGTGTAAGAACAGGGAGAAAGCAAAACTCAGTAGGCACATTCACTCGTGATTTAGGGCGATTTAGAGTTGGATTTTGAATATGCTGAAGTTGAAGAAAAGATAGACGAAGGTAAGATCTATCCATTTTTGTTGGTTTCGTTCGCATGCATGAAGTTTGTACTCTTTTTGTTTAGTTCATAACTATGTGTTCTCTGTTGTGTTAGGTATTATTTCTTCACTTTTTCGAGTCATTTAGAGCTTTAGGAGTAGGATTTGTGTAGTGAAGTGATCTACGAAGTTGAAGATCAAGGTATGAGCTTCGCAATACATTGATTTTTTTGTACATGCAGGGTGGTAATTAGTTCATCTTTTAGCTCTTCATTAGCTATGTGATGTTAGTGCTTAGAGGTTAGAAATAATTTCGGACGGCAGATGTAGCATTTATACTATTTTCTTAGAAGAGTAGGTTGAAGATGTTGTATCAATGTTGGGTGCGTCCATTAGTATTGACATGCGGAAATCTAATTACGGTAATTAAGAAAAAAATGTACTGTAATTGTTCATTGCATGTGGTATGTTATTTCATGTGGTATGTGTATTAATAAGTCTATAGTTAGGAAATCGTAGGTCTTCTTTTTTATGTCGCAATAATATAAATTTTGTATGTTAAGATTACGTGCTAATGTACTTAATGATGTATGTAATTAGGTAAAATAATTCATCTTAGTAGCAAACAAGGAGGAGATGACGTGATTGAAGAAATTGTGTTTGCATCTTCGCTGTCCCTTTTGAGGTGATGACCACATACATGCAAGTGCTATTTTCATACTTTTGATAGCAGAAAGAAAAATCCGTGTGTAATATTGATGTTTATGTGATAATAGGTTGACTCCGTTCATATAGTACTGGTGACGGAAATTTATTCGAACTATTTGGACTCTTAATTGCATTCGCAAGCACATCCATATTGGAGGTAAGGTATAAAATGACACCGTAATTTTGTTAATATTTTTTATATTGACGTACTGTTGTGAATAATGTGCATGCCGTTGCAAATATTATTATTTGTAAATAAATGATTGCTATCGTATGATATGAAAAAATTATATAAAGCCGGAAGAAATTAAATGTTTCACTCATATGGTATTAAAATATTATTATCGTACTATTATGTTTAGTGGTTGTTTGGATAGCGAGTAATTACCATCGGTTTTGTCATAACCTATTGTAAGAAAATTAGTTTTTACTAATAGTAATTTTTACTCTCTTAGACGAGTTTGAGAAAAAATAGATCTTTAAATACCCATTAACCAAACAACCCCATAAAGTCTAAGCAAATGATTAGAGAAAAAACCAAATATTTGTAACGAAAATACGGTTATTATTTTAGTCATATGATATGTAAATGTTGTCATCGTTACTAAATGTTCAGTTACTAATTATTTGAAATGTAAACATGTATGTTGGTTAGGTACTATGGAAAATTTAGTAGTGTACTATGGGAACGTCTTACGCAACGGTCCATTCGGGGTGGATGTGTCCTTGTGCGAGTCGACTACAGTTGTAGTGAGAGACATGGTCAACGTGGGTTACGCAGCAGTTAGAAGGTGCATCCGAGCGGTGTTTGGCCCAGGGATGCAGGGGGAAAAATGACAATGGAGGCCTTCGTCGTTGACGGAGGAAATGATGGGACAGTTGCCCGTTGGGGTTTGCGGCCTGTCACAGGTGATCGGTCATGGGGGTCGTACATGAGGTTTGCAAGCAATCCCAATAACTCAATGTATGGTTAGCCGATGGTCTATGTGGAGTTCATTTCAGTCACTGATGTTGTCGGATGCAGTAGCAGGGGTGGTGAGGTCGAGTTGGCCATCACATCAGCCCCTAGCGCCGGCCCATCGGAACCGACGGGCGGCCAGTGTGTGTATGACACAGGATATTGGTCTGCGGCCGTTGACATGAGCGAACACGTGGAGGGATTGCCGGAGGCGCTAGATGATGATGGTCATTCTTCTGCGTCTTCGGAGTCAAGCGAAGAAGAGGATGTTCCTCCTCAGAGGGCGGTCGCGGCGGCACTGCAACCTGGGTTTTTACAAGATATGAGCATCACCAACGAATTTCACTCTGCTTCTGGCCTAGGAGCGGGGAGCCTGGAGGTTGGGCAAGTTTTCCCAGACAAGAAGTGTGCTTACCAGGCAATGGGTAGCTATGCAATCGGCATCCACCGCCAACATAGAGTGAAGCAGTCTGATAAAAAAGAGTTGAAGGTCATATGCATCCACACCGCGAAAGGTTTCCGCGGAAGAGTTCTCGCTAGACTGAAGCCTGGGGTATGTCAGTCATGGCATATCACAAAAATAGTGGAGCGTACCTGTGAGCAAACCAGGACTCTTTCAAATCACTGCAATGTGACAGCAAAATATGTGGCACAGACGATGGAAACGATTGTGTAGGGAAGTCTCAACATTAGTGTTAGGGCTCTGCAAAAAGATGCAGAGGATCTATTTGGCTTCCCTGTTAGCTACAGCAAGGCTAGGCGTGCGAAGGAAAATATATTCAAGAACTTGTATGGTACCTATGAGGAGGCCTATTCTTATGCCCCTAGAATGCTTCATCAAATAGCAAGTGCTAATAGGGGTACTCAAGTTTGGCGGAGAGAACGTCTAAACCCAATGAACCCGGGTGAGCTAATCCTGGACCGCTTATTCTGGGCATTCGCCCAGACTATACAAGCCTTCAGGCACTGTCGCCCGGTATTATCAGTTGATGGTACCTTTCTCACTGGAAAGTACAAGGGCACACTATTGGTGGCGATTGCAGCGGATGCAAATAATCAGCTTCTTCCCATTGCATATGCATTGGTCGAGAGCGAGAACAAAGACAGCTGGTTGTGGTTCCTGAGCTGCATGAAGATGGGTGTCGTGAAAGAGCGTAAAGGTGTTTGCATCATCTCTGATCGCAACACTGGATTATTAAGCGCTCTTGAAATAATTAAGGCGTCGGAAGAAGAGTGGGGCTGGCCCGATCTAGAGGGAAGGTGGTGCATGAGGCATTTGGCAGCAAACTTTTACTCCAAATTCAAAAACAAGGATTGGTTCAAGTTATTCAAGAGGATGTGCATGCAAAAAACTGAAGCCAAAATGAATGCGATCTGGGCAGGTATCAATGGTGAGATTGACCGCGCGGCCTTGCCGCAGAGAGAAGAACGGAGGGGTCATAGGACGCCCATAAATTTGAGCCAGTGGATCGTCGAGAATTTCCCTCATTTGGACAAGTGGGCGCAGGCTCACGACACCGGGGCTCGGTATGGAATAATGACCAGCAACATGTCAGAGGTGTAAAATGGTGTTCTGAAAGGGGTGCGAGCACTGCCTATCACAGCCCTAATTGAAGAAACTTGGAACCGGACCCTGTCATACTTTGCAGACATGGTCACCATCGCCAAAGCACAAGTTGAATTGAACAAGCCATGGTCCGAGAAGATGCAAAGACATCTGGACGAGAAAGCAAAGAAGTCCCAAAGTCATGGCTGCAGGAAAGTGGACGCACTTAGGAATAAGTGGGAGGTCAATGTGCGAGCCAAGTACGTTAAGGGTCACCATAGAGGATCAAAAAAGCAAGCTGTTACCCTTGGCTCAACCTCCCGTGAGTGCACTTGTAACAAGCCCAAGCTTGAGGGCTACCCTTGCAGTCATGTGCTCCGGGCGGCTGCTGATCAAAAAATCAGCGTCGAGCCATACATATCACCGTACTTCAACATGTACAATCTGTACAACACTTGGAACGATGAGTTCTGGGCTTGGGGCATAGATATGAACTACAAAATGTTGTGGCCAGATGGGCCGAAATGGGTTCCGAACGCCGACTTGATGAGAACCGCAAAGGGACGACGTCAGTCTAGGCGTCATCGCAATGACATGGACCATACCAGATGGGAGAACCAAGGCGATGTCGCGTTTGCAGGTGTCCTGGACATTCACACAGGGAATGCCCGTATCGAGCCAACAACAACGCATGATGTTGATATATATGTACTCGCTATGTCTATTTATATGTGTACTCGTTATGTGTACTTATATTAAATTTAAATTGAATCTCTTTGTATTATTATACTCGTGATGTTAACTTCAGATAATTAATGTAAATCGTATCTCTTTGTATTTTTAAGTTAATTTTGATTTGTATTTGTATTTGTGTCTTCCTTGTAATTTATATTTGTATGTTTGTGTGCAGGTTATGGGTGAAGTGTCAGTGCTTTTGCAGGGGCCACATGACGCCGACCACCGTTGCCACCTATTTTTGAACCCAAATATTAAGCATGATTATCGGCCTTTCAGACTTCGAACCATAAAGAAAACATGGCCAATACACAATGCTTTCCTTGCTCACCTTGACGCTTATGGATTACAAGGTTTTGCTAGGCTCACATCATGCCACGACCAAGTACGTTCGGACCCATCCCTTTTGACATCCCTCGTTGACCGGTGGAGACCTGAAACCCACACCTTTCACTTTCGTTTTGGGGATCTTGCACCTACACTGAAATATGTTTCTATGATCACTGCTCTACCAATTAGACGTGAGCCGTTAGTCTCTCCACGAGTGTCTCCATCTTGGGCATTAGATATAGCAGCCCATCTTGGGATGGAAATGCCAGAATCACAACGTTCTTGTGGCCCTCGGGGCATCCCACTCGTCTGACTTCGTGATAACTTTCGTATTTTATCTAGCTTCACCGATGAGGAGACGAGAAAAAGACATCTGTTTGCGTATTTGTTGTGGCTCCTCGGGACTCTGTTTCCAAATTCACATGGGGATGTTGTTGTCCCTGGTCTCATCTACATTGCAGAGAATATGGTAGATGAACCTTTACCCGAGCAGCCAAAATACAGCTTCGGTTCTGCCATGCTATCTCATACATACAGAGGCTTGTGTGATGCCACACAAAAAACCTCTTTCGCACAAAAAGCTCCATTACTTTGTGTCGCCTACGAGTTTCTACAGTTGTGGTCTTGGGAATACCTCCTTGTAGGACGACCTCGTATAGTACAACCTGTACACCCATATGACTTTAGCGAGGGTGGCAGCGCAACTATGGCCACCAGGTGGACAAAGGCACGGAAACATTGGTCTCCAGATATTGCAAAAAATTGTTACCCTATGTACCACCAGCAGTTTGAGATACTTGATGAGGCAGAAGTCACATGGAACCCGTGGACTCAGGACCAGCTACAAATGGTCTTTGATGCTTGACCCTTCACACGAAGCATGTTGAGCGATAGTGCATTCTGGCTGACTCGCTGCAACTTATTGTTCCTGTGGTGTGTTGAGCCTTACAACCCAGAGCGTGTAATGAGACAGTTCGGTCTCTATCAAGAAATTCCACCACCTTTTCCAAGACGTATCGATGAGGAAACCCATAAGTAAGATGTGACCTTCCTAAATAGTTAGTGTTTATTTTAATTTACTAAACTCACACTTTGTTACATAATTTGCAGGCTAACCAATATGGGCAGGGGTTGGAGTTTATACAATTGGAGGGAGCAGAACATTGAATGGATACACAAGTGGGAAAATGAAGGGCTAGCAGATATAGTGCATCAACTTAGGTATATTTTATTTACATTATTTTATTACGATGATCATACGATGCGTGAAGATGCTTTGCTTTCATCACAACGGTTTATGTAATTATTTAATTTTGTAGACCGTACGATGGAAGTACAGATCAAGCGTACAAGCAGTGGTACTGCATGAACACACGTGCTAGCCTGGCCAGTCAGCCAGCTACTATACCAACACATCTCACACAGGAGGAGCAGGCGCGAAGACATATTGAGCTGCATGCAGCTTACTATCATGACAACACGGTAATCACTTGTAACTTTTTTAGGTCCATCATTTCATAATCATTTGAACTAAATAACATCCAAATATTGTTCAGCTTGAAAGTTGCAACGAAGTAGGGCATATGTCTACGGATAGCATGCCGGCCCAGGGCCCAGCTTGCCTGTCATTCCAGAAACGTTTTCAACAATACATGGCAACAAAGTTCAGATGCGGTAGAGGTGATGACGTTGTCACTGGAGCGTACAACATGCCGGTAGCGAGGTCAGCCAGACCAAGTGCGGCGCCGTCGTCCAGACCGAGCGAGGTGCGTACGAGCCATGGGTAGTGGGGGGAGGGTCCGAGTACTAGAATGATATTTCCATGACATGACTCATCTTTGCCACTGCATCGCTCTTCTTCGGTGCAGCTTCGTCAGGGGCAGACATCTCAGGACCATGGCACGGGCTTGGATTCGATGCCCGAGCAGACTCTTTCCCCTAACCCATATGCGTACACAGGATATGATGCATACACCCAAGGTGAGGGATCTCAGTCGTATCTCTCCACGCGAGGGATCTCCATGCCCGAGGAGACTCGTGTACCAGATTTAAACCAGCACCACGTACCATGGCCAGACAGTGCAGGCGAGGGATCTGATCCGGTAGTCATGTTTACATTTTAATGCGTTTACAATGTTATCATATATTATCCTCTAACAGTTTGTTTACAATGTTTCTATGTGCAGGACATACCTGATGTTAATTGAGGCGATGAGAACACCCAACGTGGCGTCAACACAGGCGTCCTGGGAGCATCACATGATCATGGCGACCCGGTTATATCATTAGTTACAGAGTTCTTCGGAGGGGACGTTACTGGCCCATCTTTTATCCCCGCAGAGTCACAACTATACACCTACAATTACGCTTCAGGTTCGCAACAAGGATTCGTGACTCCACCACCTACGCAGGACTCGCAGACACATGAAGCCGAATTGGAGTACGGCCGCGGTCTTCGTGTAACTCGGCCACCTAATCGTTTGTCGCCTTCCGGTCATAAGGGAAGGCCAGGTGGTCGTCGTAAAGTAGGTTGATACATCTATCCATGTGCGCGACCCATTGTATCTACATATGTCAGTATCATACTTTTCGATTTGAACATCTATGTATGCTGAAATAAAAATGCACCAGTCGGGAACAATTTTTCCCGCCTATATCTCCTGCCATACTATCCCGCTCCACTCTTCGGCTTATGTTAGGCCAAAATGATTTTTTTTTAAATTTTGGCTGATGAATACTGTGCAACCATTGCCCATCTTAGACATTGAAAAATATATTTTCAGGCAACCCTTTCCCCTCAATATTTTCCCGCCAACGCTTTCCCTTCATATGTTCCCGCCACCCGTTTCCCGCCAACCCCTTCCCGCCATATCTTCGTGCCACCCGTTTCCCGCCAACCCCTTCCTGCCATATGTTCCCGCCAACCCTTTCCCGCCATACTGCTGTCGTTCTTTCCCGCCATTTTCTCCTCTCTACCTATAAAACCCCCTTCAGACGGAGGTGGATAAGCATTCAAGTGTAGTGTAGTCGAGATGTCCCATTATCCTTTCGATCGTAGTTTTCACCCTGAGATGAGCAGGACTCTTCTTGGGCTAGCTACCGATTTCAGGATGGACAATAGGATTGTTCCATGGGACGAACTCACCGGTAGTGACACCATAATGAATGAGTTGGCTCACCAATTACATAGGTCTGGGTGGCCTGAAAGGACCTATGAGGAGGTACGTAAAGAACTTCTTAGGTTGAATGGAAGGTGGAAGAAGGTAGTGGAGCCGAAGAGCGAAACTTTTAGAAGGACTGCAGAAAAGCATCCATTTTTATGGACTCAGGAGAGCGAGGACGAAGATGATATCTTCATGCCGCTGCTTCCGGGTTCTGCATTGTCAAAGGGCAAGAGTTCTGCACCGTCTAAGGGCAAGAGTTCTGCATCGTCTAAGGGCAAGAGTATTTCATCCCCGAAGGGCAAGATTTCTGCATCGTCCAAGGGTAAGAGTTCTGCATCCTCGAAGGGCAAGAGTTCTGCATCCACGGAGGATGACGATGATGCCTTCATGTAGTTTTTAAGCTGTATTCCAGTTCTACCGTTTAATTCAGATGTACTTGCATTTTTAGTTTGTACTCTCTTATTGTAGGGCATTATGTTCTATCTTAATTTCATTCTCTAGTTGTTGCACGATGTTTGATATTAGTGGAGGGCAAGAAAATGCCACTACTTTATTCTAAAACTTTATGTTTTTTCCATTACGACACGGTACAACTGAAAATAAGATACATCGTAGAATTGAAATAAAGCTACATTTAACTACTGAAATAAAGCTACATTAAACTGCAGAAATAAATATACAAATGATTGCGAAATTTAAAATACTACCACAGGAATCTACTGAGTCCAGCGTGGATATTTTCCTTTTCCATCGCCATCTTCTTCTGCTGCCTTGGCCTCACGAGCCCTTTCTTTCTTTCTCTGCCTCTCCGCCTCACGGGCCTCCTTTCGCTGTCGTTCCTGCTCCTCCATGCGACGAGCCTCTTCCCTGTTTTTCTTTCCTAAATCCTGAAAAAGCGGTGTTGCTCCGCATAATATTCTTTTAACTCTCTCTCTTGCTCTGCTTTCTCCTCAGCTTCCGCCTTCTCGCGTCGCTCTTCCGCATAGAAACTATTCCACGCACGGCGACTTCTTTCACGAATCTCAGTCACTGCCAAGCCGGCATCTCCGTGTCAATCCAACGATAGTACATGCACAGAGGCGGAGGAGACTACAACAAGAAACAAAAATGTTATTAAAGAATCTATCAAAATACCAACAATATCTATTTGTGATGGTTAAAGCATACCGGAGGCTTGTCGTACTCTGAAATAGCTATGGGTGGATCTTCCTCATAATTGGCGCACATGAAAAACTTCATGCCCAACCAATCTGAAAAATCCGTAACCTCCTTCACCTTGCAAAGATCGCCACACCAACACCGCAGGACTGCCACCCCCGGAGGCAAACTTGCGTTCTTCATTTTCCTCGGCCTAATGCTTTGATCCGAGCAAGGCAAACTCATACCGACTGAAAAAAATGTGTTATACACTTTGAGAAGTGGCGATTTCAAGGATGGCTGGACGAGAGCCTCAGTGTCTCCTTTTATAAGCTCAGACGATAAATAATGGCGAGAAAATTAAGCGGTAAATTTTAGGATCCCTGTAGTGTCGGCACAATAGGTTCCCGCTGTATTGAATTCCCGCAGCGAGTGACTGATGCCGTCGCATCCGCTCAAGCAATAGCCAGAGCGATTCTCACAGTGCTGTCCCATCCGCTGAGGCAAAAGAAGCTAAAGCAGGACTGATTCTCGGGCGAAAGAAGCATGAGCGTGCATTTTCCCGCTCATGGGAATCACCACCGTCAGCATCGCTGTTGCACACGGGAATCAGCGCCATCTGCAACAGGAAAATGTGTCGGGCATGAAGAAAGATGCCGCCTCCTCCGGTGGCGGCCTGGCCCACGCCTCGGCCCGCGCGCAGCAGAGGTGTCGGACGGGGAGCGACAGCGGCAGCGCTCGCCGCCTCACCATTGGCGGCCGGGCCCACCGCCCCTGGCCCGTTCCGTCCCAGTTGCTACACTGTGCAAGAACCTGTTGTGCCCCGCACGGCCGCCTCCTGCGGTGGCGGCTGGGCCCTCCGCCTCCTGGCGTGGCGGCAGGTGCCACGTGTCGCCTGCCGCACCTGCCGCCACTAGTGAGGGGGTCCTTTTTGACGTTTTTATCTGCAGATAGTCCTTTTTGGCAATAGCGTTCGGCAGGGGGTCCTTTTGCACAAAAAATCCGCCCACGCCCCCCCTCCATCAATCTGCCGGCCTGCGAAGAACAGACCGCCGGTCGCGGAGGTGGATTTGATGTCCGGCATAGAGTCAATAAACAACGAGGATTCAGAATCTCAGTGGGAAAACTAAAAAACCGATAGAGGCTCAGCCCGGACGAGCGTTGCGAGTATTATGGCAGTAGGTGGCGTAGATTCATACCTACAACCAGCCGCTGGAGAGGTGCCGGGGGCGGCGAGCGCCAGCGCCATTGAATCGCCTCCTCGCGCCCAATCCATGAGAGCGTCTGGTCAACAGAACGAGCAGGGCGCCGTGTATGGATTGACTTTTTTTCACGGGTCCACATCAGTATGCAAGGGGCAAGTGGAAGAAAAAAAAGCGCAGTGCGGACTGTTACCCTACGAGACAGGGAACATGACAGACATCGGCCACGGTAACACGCACGCCAAATCGGTATCCAGCCTCGGGCATCTCGAGGTAAAGCGCGACGATTCGACCGCTAGGATAGCGCGGCCCCGGTGCAGGTGCTCGAAAAATCCGCGTCCTGTATTCTTGAAGAGCCAATGTGTGACGCCTTGGCACACAACAACGCTGGTCTTCTGAGACACCAGACGCGTGTCGTGCTCCAAAGAGTCCAAGCACTCCCTAGGCGCGCTCCAGCTCGAGCCCGACTCGGTCGAAGTGAAAACGTGGAGACTGTGCCGTGGCTCATCTCGATCGGCGGCGATGATTAGCACTTTGAAAAAGGATGAGTGGACCGACGCTGCCTCTCGCCTTTTGGCCGAGCAACGATCCACACGGGTTAGAAGGGCACATCCTTCTATTCGGAAATGTCTATTGCTCTTCAACGCAGGCAGCTGGTGGCTTTTACCGGCGATTGGATCACACAATTCCAGGGTCATGGTCTTCACGTGCTTATTGTTGGGTTTGTCGAGTCGGACCCTGCGCCCAACAACAAGGCCGCGACGTGAGGTGAGCAGCGCTGCCTGGGTGCCGCGAGGACCAGGAAAAGTGGGGAAGCGGTAGCCCTGTCCGAGGGGGGACCATGGCGCCGGGGTGTAGTGCGACATGGGCGTAGCCGTAGAGCTCCCTTCTGTTGGTTCTTCATGGGGCTGTTGCATGGCGAAGAAGCCGAGCAGGAAGGACGGGCGGCTCACGCTCTCCGGCCAGCGGCGGCAGAGGAAAGACGGCTCGGCGACGAGGATGTGGCATCGTTTGCACGTCACGGCGCAGCGGAAGAGGGCTGCCACATCCATCACGCGCACCAGGATCTCCACCACCACGTCGTCCGGCAGCGTCTCCATCGATTCGATCCTCCTCCACTAGCTGGCGCGCGGCGGACTTGCGAGCGATCGAGTTGGAGGATATAATTCACTCTCTCTATTGATCATCAAGTGTTACATACATGGTTTATATACACCGGGCGCTGCCCGAGTCATGAGGCACGCAGGCCCTTGATCCTATATACGTGGGCATGCATAACAGCACGTTACAACACAACTCAACACCCCCCTCACCCGGAACTCCATTGGCATGGACGTTGGGGCTGGATCTGAACTCGTGGAACACCGGAGATGGCAGGCCTTTTGTGAACAAATCAGCAAACTGTGAGCTCGAAGGGACATGCAAGACACGGACGTCGCCGAAGGCAACGCGATCACGCACAAAGTGAAGATCTATCTCGATGTGTTTGGTGCGTTGATGTTGAACCGGATTGCACGCGAGGTAGGAGGCGCTGATATTGTCACAGTAGACGATTGTGGCACGCTGTGGTGGACACTTGAGTTCGTGAAGGAGTTGGCGTAACCAGCAGGACTCGGCAACGCAATTAGCAACACCACGATACTCGACCTCCGCACTAGAACGAGAGACGGTGGACTGGCATTTGGATGACCAAGATATGAGATTGGAACCAAGGAAGACACAAAAACCCGACGTGGACTTCCTCGTGTCAGGGCAATCGGCCCAGTCCGCATCCGTGTATGCGATGAGTTCCTTGGAAGATGACTTGTAGAAGTGTAAGCCATAGTGGGAGGTGCCTTGGAGGTAACAAAGAATGCGCTTGACAAGCTGCATATGAGTGTCGCGGGGCTCATGCATGAAAAGGCACACCTGTTGGACGGCATAAAATATGTCCGGCCGGGTCAAGGTGAGATACCGAAGCGCGCCTGCAGGACTTCAGTAATATGTGGGGTTAGAGAGAAGCCTTCCATGTGAGAGGGACAACTTGGAGCTCGTGTCTATGGGGGTAGAGACGGGCTTACAATGGAGCATGTTGGCACGCTCAAGAACCTCCAAGGTGTACTGTTGCTGGCTTAGAAAGAGTCCCGAGGAGGTTGGAGTGACGTTGATGCCAAGGAAATGGTGGAGGGGCCCCATATCGGTCATGGAAAACTCAGACTTGAGAGCCGAGATAATGTGGTGTAGGGTTTGAGGAGAGCTAGATGTGAGAATGATATCATCTACGTACACAAGCAAATATGCGATGGAGGTGCCGTGATGAAGAATGAACAAGGAAGTGTCACTCTTGGAGCCGTGAAATCCAAGGGAGAGAAGGAAGGCCCGAAAGCGAAGAAACCATGTGCGAGGAGCTTGCTTAAGGCCGTAAAGAGACTTGTGGAGGCGACAAACATGATCCGGACGAGCGGTGTCAACAAAACCAGCCGGTTGGGAGCAGTAGACGAGCTCGTTGAGATCACCATGGAGAAAGGCATTCTTGACATCCATTTGATGAATGGGCCAAGAGTGGGAGGTGGCAATGCTCAACACCACACGGGTAGTAGCCGGCTTGACCACCGGACTGAACGTCTCGTCATAGTCCACGCCTTCCCGTTGTGTGAAGCCTCGAAGCACCCATCGAGCTTTGTACCGTGCCAAGGAGCCGTCCATGTTGAATTTGTGGCGAAAGATCCACTTCCCCGTGACCACATTAACACCTGCAGGCTTAGGCACCAAAGACCACGTAGAGTTATTCATTAAAGCAGTGTACTCATCTAGCATTGCTTGGCGCCAATTTGGGTCTTTGAGAGCCGATTTGTAGGTGGGTGGAATGGGTGAGATGGTGGTGGATGGTGTGTCGGCAAGGAAAAGGCGACGAGGCATGCAAAAGCCGGATTTGGTGCGAGTAGACATTTTGTGTGCGTTATTGGGTGGTGCAACAGGGACAACACGAGGCGGTACGTGGTGCGGTGGGGTGCATGGGAGCAGCGATCCCGAGGAAGATTCGGTGGGGCTGGTGGCAGATAGATCTAATCGGCAGGGTGCGTGGAGCGAGGAGGATGCGGGCGCAGTGGGGCTGGCAGGTGCGGCAGAGGCGGGCGAGGATTGGGTGGGGGTGGACGCGGTCGATGTGGTAGTGGTGGACTCGCAAGAGTGGCTGGTGGAGGGATGGCACGTGGTGGAGCCAGGCGATGGGGGCGCGTCGCGACGAGCGTGCACGGGCGTGCATGGGGTGGTGGGGCCCGGAGAATCGGGACGACCGGGCGGTGGATCCGAGGAAGCAGGATCGGCCAGAGATTTGGTAGGGGAGATACGGTGGGCGGGATCGTCTATGGTCGTGCGGGGGTGTGGCTGTGTGTATGGAAAGCACGTTTCGTCAAAAATGACATGGCGAGAGACGATGACGCGGCGCGACTCCAGATCAAAACACCGATAACCCTTGCGCTCGAGGGGATACCCTAGGAAGACGCAGCGGACAGAGCGAGGAGAGAGCTTGTGGGCCATGGTGGAGGATGTGTGAGGGAAGCACAAGCAACCAAATACTCGGAGATGGTCGTACATGGGATGGGAGCCATGAAGGAGACAGTACGGTGTGACGTTGGCAATAACACGAGAGGGGCGGCGGTTTAGCAAGTATGTGGCGGTGTGAAGAGCTTCTACCCAAAAGGGAGGGGTGAGATTGGCTTGGAAAATAAGGGTACGAACGATGTCATTTGTGGTGCGGATGAGGCGTTCAGCCTTGCCATTTTGGGGCGACGTGTGTGGGCAGGAGAATCGGTAGGCGACGCCGTTGGAGGAGAAGAATGAACGGAGGGAGGTGTTGATGAACTCACCACCGTTGTCGCATTGCATGGCCTTAATGACTATGTTGTATTGGGTGCGGATAAAGGAAAAGAAGCGTTGGAGAGTAGTAGACATGTCGGACTTGTGACGAAGAGGGAAGGACCAGGAGTAATGAGTAAAGTCATCCAACACAACAAGATAATACTGATAACCAGAGAAGCTTACAACCGATGAGGTCCACAAATCACAATAGATGAGATCGAATGGTGCATACGATTTACTAAAAGAAGAGGGAAAGGGGAGACGAGGTTGACGGCCTAGTTGACAAGCAGTACAAGGTGTATGAGCCTCTTTATTACAATCAGGAAGAACAGTTCTAGCTAATGTGGAGAGTGTATGACCGCCGGGGTGTCCGAGCCGACGATGCCACAAGTCAGGCGAGGCAGTGGCAAGAAGTGTGGACGCCGAGGACGCTTTATGGCCAACAAAGGGGTAGAGGTCGCCATTGCTAATGGAGATCATGAGGACCCGCCGCGTTCGAAGATCCTTCACAAGAAAGCCACATGGGTAAAACTCAAGGGAACAAGAATTATCCTTAGTGAACTTGCGAACAAAAATGAGGCTAGTTACTACGTGTGGAGAAACGAGAACATTGGTGAGGCGGAAATCATGAGGGGGAAGGGTGACAGAGTCGGTGGCTGTGACGGGTATGTGTTGGCCATTGCCGACAAGAATGCTAGGTGGCACATGCTTTAAAGAAGTACTAGACGAGGTGAGGGTACCTGGATTGCCGGTGATGTGGGAGGAAGCGCCACTGTCGAGGTACCAGTCCGGGGGGGGGGGGGGGGGGGGGGAGGGAGGCCGCCGTTGCTGTAGGCGGCGTTCAACATGGCGAGATGCTCCCATGAAGGTGGTGCGGGCGGGTAGTACGGTGAGGACGGAGGAGGCGCTGGCGGATACATCGGGTAGGCGTGGGCATGCGAGCCCGGCCGGGGGCCGAGAACCCCGGCGGAGTTAGGCGGCACCCATCCAGGTCGAGGCAGGGGGAGCGCCATCCCGTACGGGGCGAAGTAGCCCGTGAACAGGGCGGGCTGCGACGGCAGGCCACGTCCGCCAGAGTCATGACGGCCACGCCCGCGTCCACGTCCACGGTCGGCACCGTCACCGCGGTCACCACGACTGCGGGGCTGCTGCGAAGGCGGAGGCGGAGCCTGGGAACGATCGGAGCCGCGATCACCAGAGCGGTCGCCGTGATCACCCTGAGAGCGCACGCCAGAGCCAAAGGCGTCTCCCGATCTGGAAGGGCCAGCGAGAGCGAACGCCGAAGCGCTCTCCTCAGCAGCACGCTGGGCATGGGACTCCTTCGGCAGGACGACGCGGGAGAGGACGGTGTCGAAGGGCATGGTGGATGCCTGATCGCCGAGGACGACGCGGATGGTGTCGAGCCGCTTGTCGAGGCCGTGAAGGAACTGGGTGGTGAGATCCACCTCTTTGACGGCGTGGTCGATGTCGGCGAGACCGTCAGTGAGCACCTTCAGGCGACGAGCGTACTCGGTGACAGAGAGGTCGCCCTGCTGCAGATTACGGTACTGGCAGTTGAGCATCATGAACCGCGCAGCCCGATTGGCGAGGAAGATGGCCTGGATCTTGGTCTAGAGGTCGTACATGGTGGTGGCGCCGACGACGTGGTCGATGAGGGGGTCGGCGAGGGTGGCGTAGATCCAGAGCACCACATGGGCGTCCAGCTCCAGGTACCGGGCGTCGGCGTTGGGCGGCGGGGGATGCTCGATGGGAAAGTGACGCCGTAGCGGATGAGAACGAGGAGGAAGAAGGACTTCCACTTATGGTAGTTGTGTTCGGCAGGATTGAGCAGGAATTTGATGTGGTTGGTGATGTGATCGAAGAAGATCGGATTGCGAGGGGCCGGGGTGGGCGGCGCAGGAGTGGAGGACGAGAAGAGGGGATCGAACTGAGAGGGACCAGTGCCCCCGGATGCGCCGGAGAAGATGAACGGGGAGGATCCCGGCGAGGTCGCCGAAGAGGTGGCAGGGGCAGTTGCCGAAGAGGAGAGGGAGCTCGGCGAGGTCGCGGCGTCGGTGGCGGCAGAAGAGGAGCCGGGCTCAACCATGGCGACGGAAGAAGAGGGCCTGGTAACTGATACCAAGTTGGAGGATATAATTCACTCTCTCTATTGATCATCAAGTGTTACATACATGGTTTATATACACCAGGCGCTGCCCGAGTCATGAGGCACACAGGCCCTTGATCCTATATACGTGGGCATGTATAACAGCACGTTACAACACAACTCAACAGACCGTGCGTCTCTTTCCAACCGCTGATTTGGTCTTGATTAGATTCCAGAGATTTGGTCCTTCCCGTTTGATTCTTTTCCATGACCTATCGTGGTACAACTCTTTTCTCCAGACTTGCGGAGAGTACCCAGCGTGACGTGCATGATACACTGGTATTTCTTTTTTCAAATACTAATAATAAGCAAACCAATTTGTGGTTGGATGGTTAGAGGATTGTGGTATTTCTAGCCCATCAGGGTTCAAGTCTTGCTGCTGGCATTTATTTTTGATTTCTGGCGATGCATATTCAGTGTGACGAGACATTGCATGATATGATGATTGATGGCTCAGCCTTTCGAAGGTACTCATAGGAGTAAGGTGTGCATGTGTATATTTGGATTAAGATACTTGTTTTTTTTCTATTGAGTTTGGATCCACATGCCAATAAAATAAATAAAGTCCAGATGAAGACATAAAGTGTGAGGTGGTCACAATAAAAAAGAGAAAGACACGATAAAAGGGTCCCGATAACTGCTACACGTGTGGTGTATTGGGTAGTTGTGCCACACGCCTCGTGTGGCATGGACAGCAAACAGCCCACACACCTACGTGTGGGCAAAACAACTAATGCCCACGCACATCTTTTTTCCCCTCCTGAACCCTCTCACACGCGTGCGTGTGGGCGAAGTTGATAACGACCACACACCCGTATGTCAGGCCTCGTACCCTTCTGGTCCCGCACGTGACGCTTGACGCCCACCGCGCGCCCGCAGTTGCCATGGTCCAGACCCTCGTCCATGTTCGTTTATCTGCAGTTGCCATATCGCTGAACTACGGTTGCCATGTCGGACAACTGCAGTTGCCATGGTTCCTCAACTGCAGTTGCCATGTATGGTCTGATCTAATGTAGTTGCCATGATTTCATAACTTTATGAGTTGCCACATATTAACACTAGACAGTTGAGAGAGTTGCCATGTGCTCACAAGCATGCTAGGGCAGTTGCCATGTAATAAGGAAGAGTTGCCATCTGCTTACGTGCACGTTAGGGCAGTTGCCATGTACGTACACGTTGGGGCAGTTGCCATGTACCATGCAAAAACACATGGCAACTCGGTAAAAGACAGTTGCCATCTGCTTACGTGCACACTAGGCAGTTGCCGTGTACCCTACAAAAACACATGGCAACTCGGGTAAAAAAAGAGAGTTGCCACCTGCTTACAAAGCATACTAGAGGCAGTTGCCATGTGCGCTGCAAAAACACATGGCAACTAGCAGCTTCCGTGTGGGAGAGGAGACGGACGTGTGGGCGAGATGGCAAATGCCCACACACCAGCCCTTGTGCGTGACTGAAAACTGGTGTGTGGGTGAACTGCTAAACCCCCACACACCGGCCCCTCCGTGTGGTAAAACAGATGTGTGGGCGAACTATGTCACACACCACACACACGCCTTGTCCTATGTGGTACAGAAAAATCAGCCAGATTATGTCAAGATTCGTGCATATAGTACTGGACGGTGATGGATGCATGTGGTCGAGATGGTCAACGCCCACACGTGTAGGCGTTAACATTTTCATAAAATTAAACTGATTGTGGGTTGCATGGTACGTTAATAAAAATTAAAAATTGAATAAAATAAGAAAAATGATGGGAAGGATTTGGTGGGCTACATGCAATTAGATAAAAATGACCCAATAAAATTAAATCGATCGTGAGTATTATTGTTGGTCAATAAAAGAAGAGAAATGTGTTAAATAAAAAAGGAATGCGCGAGGGTTTCTATGGGTTACATACAATTAGGAAAAAAAAGTGTCCAAAACTGAGCTTCAAAATGCTCCAATTTTATCGTAGCTGCATTGGAAAAAGTTCCGTAAAAATAGATGGAGGGAGTAAATAGTCAACTTAGTGACTTTGACGCGCTTTAATTTGTTCATGTTTGGTGTGATCAGAAGTGTCATACAAAAGGCGTGCCAAAGGTTCGAATGGTTCTTAATGCGTCCTCGGTGTATGCCTTCCTGCCAAGGATTTGGATCCCAAGTGCATGTTTTTTCTCGCGGGGCACCGAAATTCTCGGTTACCGCGGTATCCGTGAAATCCCAAAAAAATTTAAACGAAATTTGAATTTTGAATTCAGTTTTCTTTCCTCTACTATACATTAGGCCTGGACTTCATTTCATCAGCAACCACTTTGTGGCGTAGTGGAAGTCTTGTGGGTGTTTCTCTTGCCTTGAGGTTGCCGGATCGTTCGGATGTTAGCGTACAGCGCGGTTGCGACGCACGATATGTTTGCTGGTGAATATTGTAAAGAACAATCCAGGAGGTAGTGCTACAGGTGGAAATGAAATGTCAATTATGATCACAATTAGCCGTAAAGTTTCCATCTTAGATAATGGAGATTCACATAATATAAACGACAGTTCAGCACTTATTTTCTTGAGAATAGAGACGCTTGCCCAGCCTTAAATTGAGGCCCTTAGATTCACAAACAACAGATACTCAAAGTGCAAAGAAAGAACAAAGCACAAACTAGAGTGGTTCAATAGAGGGTCACAGGTGACCAAAAGAGCGACGTAGCGCCACACCACAGGCCATAACTAAGCCTAAACTGTACCATCCAAAGTTGCAGCAAAGTGCAGATCGGCGTCTCCCGTAGCCACCATCATAAGACTAGTCACAATGGGAGTAACTTCAGCAGTAACATTAAGTTCAACTCAGCAAATTTGCTTATATGGCAATGAGTTAATGAAGAGAGAGGTAGTTGTAGTAACTTAGCTAGTTACAGTAACATCACATATCCCAATACAATATGAGTCTATAACCTAATAAATGAATCTTTGCATGTTACCACACTTAAGTTACTGCCCATTATAAAGATAGTAACATAGTATATGGATATGTGTATGTTACTAGTGTATGTTACTATCCATTATGGCTAGTCTAACTACTCAGCACTCATTACACTTTGTTCAACAGAATATCAAAGGTTCAGCTAGCACACCAAGTCTTAACAAGACAATAAAACACAGAAGCAACATTCTGAAGCACAAGCAAAAATTAATCTGCACATGGCAGTTTCATGCTCTTCATCTGACGAAGAACGGCAATCCTTGCAACATCTGTTTCTTGCCTTGATGCTGCACCATACTCAATGCCGTATCCAATGTGTAGGTTACTTCATTAACTTGCAAGTTTCTCAAGTCTTCCACACAGAACTTAGATTCATGTAGATCTTACTAGGCCCAACTCATAGCAATTGATACAATGATAAGCGACACTACTATTTGTCCCCAAAAAGGGTCAGCAAGTTTTGATAGAACTCCTCCCGGTTTAGTTCGTTTGATCCTAGTGTTCGCCAAGCGACGGGTGAAGAAGGCTGGCCAATCCATCTCAAAAGGGATGGCCCTCAAAACAATGCCTCGAAACCAGCTGGTGACCGCCTCCATTGCCCCTGTTTGGAGATCTACGATGTACACGTCTTGTTGATTGTCCTTGACGAGCAGTATGCCGCTTGTCTCACCCACGCACACGCACTGCACCTGGTCGATCTTGCCCCACTTGGGTGGTCGTAACTCGATCTTCTTGGTGCGATGCCAGCGGCCTGTGTTGTTGTGTCCACACATGTTGTCAGTTCGGCGTTTCCAGACCTCGAGCATAGTGCATTGCCCGTCCAAGCGAAGCAATGACGGCGACCCGCCATCGGTGACTCCGAGCAGCAGCCGAGGTTGATCCGGTGTGACTGGTATCCTTGTTAAGGACATCTCTGTGGTCCTAGCACACACAGTGAGTGCGTACAAGTTAGACGTATTGCTGAAGAGCCAATGTGCAGTGCCTTGGCACACGACAGCGCTGATCTGCTGGGACACCACACGCGTGCCGTCCTCCAAAGGCTGAAAGCACTCCCTGGGCGTGTTCCAGCTCGAGCTCGACTTCGTGGAAGTGAACACGTGGAGATTGTGCCGTGGCTCATCTTGATCAGCGCCTGGCCCATCTTGATCGACGCCGATGATTAGCACTTTGAGGAAGGACGAGGGGACCGATGACGCTGCTCCTCGTGTTTTGTCCGGGCAACAATCCGCACGGGTTAGAAGGGCACATCCTTGTATTCGGAAAGGTCTATTGCTCTTCAACTCAGGCAGCTGACGGCTTTTGCCGGCGATTGGATCGTACAATGTCAGGTTCATGGTCTTAATGTACCCATCGCTGGGTTCCTCGAGTGGGAAGAACCGCATAACAAGAAGGCCACGGCGCGAGGTGAGCAGCGTTACCTGGCAGCCACGACCCCCAGGGGCGGTGATGGTCAGGGAGCGGTGGCGCTCTCCGAGCGGGGACCATGGCACCGGGGTGAAGGGCGGCATGGGCGCAGCAGAGCTCCCTTCTGTTGGTTCTTCACGGGGCTGTTGCATGGCGAAGAAGCCGAGCAGGGAGGACTGGTGACTCACGCCCTCAGGCCAGCGGCGGCGGAGGAAAGACGGCTCGGCAATGAGGAGGCGGCATCGCTTGCACGTCGCGGCGCAGCGGAAGAGGGCTGCCACATCCGTCACGCGCACCAGGATCTCCACCACCACGTCGTCCGGCAGCGTCTCCATCGATTCGATCCTCCTCCTAGGGCCCGCGCGCGGTGTACTTGCGAGCGATCTATACGTTCGATCGTGCGTTTCTTTCCAGCCGCTGATTTGGTCTAGATTGGAATTGTATAAACTTTTTCCAGAGATTTGGTCCTTCCCGTATTCTTTTCCATGAGCTATCGTCTTACAACAATTTTCTCGAGACTTTGTTTTTGCGGGTGAATTTTCTCGAGACTTGCGGAGAGATTACCCAGCGTGACGTGCGTGATACACTGGTATTTAAAAACAAAATACTTGGTACTAATCTATTTGGATTCAGATATTTGTTTCCTTTATAGTTTGGTTTCTTAGATGTGCGAAGCAACTCGTGGTTGGATGGTTAGAAGGACTGTGGTATCCCAACCCATCAGGTGCTCGCATTTATTCCTGAATTTATTTTAGGATTTCCGGCGATACACACTCATTGGGAGGAGACGTTTTCGTCAATGACGAGGCGCCTACGTCTGTACTGATGTTCAAAAAAAAACTATCCATTAGCGCCGTGGTTTTCACTTCCAACAAATTTAATCCAAATTTGGAGAAATTATATATCAAAATTTCGAAAATTCAGTCATTTCGATACACACTAAAATAATTGCCTAGCTTCCAGTCAAACTATTTCAGCAATTACGGTAGTACACACATATTCAAATACTTATCAAATTATTATTTTCAAAATTTGCACATCTCTGCCGAAATTAATAGAAACCAAAACCACATAAATTCAATGAAATCCGGTGATTTCGGCAATGGATTAAATAGTTTTGAAATTGAAATGCAAAACCATGGCAAGCACTAGCTCATCAAATTTATGTGAAGGCACCTTCGCACGTATGTCATATAATTAGCTGCATGAACTTCTATGGATTATAAAAAATATTCGGTTAGTCCATGCAAAGGGAAAATAATCGATTAGTTGGTGGATTTTCAGCGTATAAATGGAGCGCATGGCTCAGGGTGAATAGAGAGATGGACCTAGGGCGAACATCACAATATGGCACCCCAAAGGAGACAAATATGAAGATAGAAGAGGGTATGTTGGATCAACAAGATGCCACACTAGATCTTTTCTTAGGGTTTGAGATTTTTCTTCAGGGATTTGTGAGAGTTGTGACCCAGCAACAAAAAGCGAAATTTTGGGTAAGTAAATGGTGGAGCAAGTACAAGATGAAAATACATCAACTGAAATGTACGAAATAATCTAAGTCTACATGATCCCATTCTTGTTTCAGTTTAGATGTTCTCTAAACTACCTTCTCTGCTCGATCGGGTTTATTAGGCTCACTCGTATTAGTGTCAAACTTTGACCACAATTTTATGTAAAAAAATTATAATCTGAGAATCTTCTTTCAAATACAAATCTAACGGTAAACATATTGTAGCATATAACTCATATGAATGTACACAAATTACTCTGCATATGGCAATGTCATCTTGTTGATCCAACGAAGAGTCATAGCACTCCCTAGGCGTGCTCCAGCTCGAGCTCGGCTCTGTGGAAGTGAACACATGGAGATTGTGCCGTGGCTCATCTTGATCGCCGCCGATGATTAGCACTTTGAAGAAGGACCACGACGCCGCCCCTCGCGTTTCGTCCGGGCAACAATCCGCACGGGTTAGAAGAGCGCATCCTTCTATTCGGAAAGGTCTATTGCTCTTCAACTCAGGCAGCAGACGGCTTCTGCCGGCGATTGGATCGTACAATGCCAGGTTCATGGTCATCTCGTACCCATTGGTGGGTTCGTTTAGTGGGCCCAAGCGCACAACAACAAGGCCACGGCGCGCGGTGAGCACCGCTGCCTGGTTGCCTTGAGGCTGATCAGGGATGGTGAGGAAGCGGTGGCGTTCTCCGAGGGAGCACCATGGCACCGGGGTGAAGGGCGGCATGGGAGCAGACGTAGAGTTCCCTTCTATTGGTTCTTCACGGGGCTGTTGCACGGAGAAGAAGCCGAGCAGGGAGGACAGGTGGCTCACGCCCTCCGGCCAGCGGCGGCGGAGGAAAGACGGATCGGCGATGAGGATGCGGCATCGCTTGCATGTCGCGGCACAGCGGAAGAGGTCTGCCACATCCGGCACGCGCACCAGGATCGCCACCACCACGTCGTCCGGCAGCGTCTCCATCAATCCTTCTCCACTAGGGCCGGCGCGCGGTGTACTTGCGAGCGATCGACTTGCGATCGTGCGTTTGCTCTCCATTGGGTCTTGATCTTTCAAGAGATTTGATCCTTCCCGTATTCTTTTCCATGAGCTAATCCCGGACTTCTGGTACAACTCTTTTTTTACATCATTTTGGTACAACTCTTTCTTGAGAAGACTTTTTTTGCAGGCAATTTAGAGAGCTTTATTCATAAAAAGTAGTCCTAGGACAGTTAGCCAACAGGCTGGTCACTAGGAAGCTTGGAGTATCATTGAGCCAGATCTCGACCCGGGAGGTTAGGCAGGAACGTTTGAATTTGCTTCTGGGCTGTAGTGGGCCGAATTCGGGTGAGATCCAGGTGGGCTCAGGGCATGCGGCCCAGCCTTTTTCTTCTGAGCATGCGGCTCAGGTGGTGGTGGATGGGCCGTGCGAATTGCTGAGCTTGACCCAACCCAGCATGGGCAAGTTTAGGGTTCGGCCGACGAGGGCAAGGCCTGGCTTTCGTTCCTGCGGGATCAGAAGGGCAGTGCGGGTTCGAGCGGACGCGCCGCCCATCGACAGAGCATCCTTTGCCGCGGTGCTCATGGCGGGAAGGGGATCGGATCAGGCTGCGGCTGCTGGTTCTTTGGGATCGGGACTGGGCCGGTCTGCTGCAGCCGTCAATGGAGGGCGCGGCGGAGCCTTTGGGCCGAACAACAGCGGCGACCGCGACGGAGCTGCTGCTCGTGGAGGTTTTGCAGGGAGAGATGGCGGGGCTGGCTACGGCCGGGCCGCCGGACACTACAAGAAATATGTCAACTTGTGACCACCACTATTGGTCACTGAATGGTAAATTTCCATTTGTGACCTTTTTGTGACCAAAAACATAAGGTCAAAAGCTGGCCGTCATAAATTGACTATAGCGACCTTTCTTCTGAAATGGTCGAAAACGTTTATGACCAAAATACGTCTACTGTGGCGTTTTGGTCACTAGCAACCTCCCCAGGCCACGTAGGCATCCAGCGTGGCAATCTGACGTGGCACAAGATTCAGCCCGGTCCAATTCGATTTTCTACATGGGCCTAGCCCAACAATTCGGCCTATTTGTGTTTTTTTCTCATATTAATTTTGGCTAGGTAGATGGGCCAAGCCCAACAATTAAGCCTTCTTATTTTTGGGCCGTGGCCTTTTCCGCTAGAAAGTTTTAGTTTTTTTGTAATATAAAAAAGGTCCACTAGTCAAATGGGTCCCAGATGTCAGGTTCAGGTACGTGGGTCCCAGCTAGCAAGTTCATATTCTTCATATTTCAATTTAACAGTAAATAAATAACCAGTATTTAAATTGGCACAAACAAAACACACACATAATACTCCAAATATTATCAGCCAGATTCAGTGCAGAGCTCCTATTGTACAAATAACATATACTTTACAATCTCTACACATAATAAGCTCATACAAGCTCTACAAACTCTACACGTGATACGGTGCCCTGGTGTTAACCCTGTAGCTCTACAAGTGTCTTCAATCTTCTTCAACATGGAGCTCCTTCGGTAGCGAGCACAAACTGGGCACCTGCATCATCACAGGAAGGCAATTTTAGATCATAAAAACGAATGTTCCAAGCATAGTTTAGAGAAAAGAACCAAGTAAATTTGCCCTCAATCATACAAACAAAGTTTAGAGAAACCAAACATGAACAAACACTTATTATACAGTTTTTAAAGTTTTTAATACATTTATTTTCTGTTAGCAAAACTGAATATGCTACTTCCTGATTCATGGCTGCATAGTTCAGCTAGCTACACCAGTTTGCTCTCATGCAAAAATTAGAAAGAAAAAAAGAACAAGAAATAAATCAACACTAATTTATCTAACACATACAGTAACTTGCTGATATAACTTGTATAACTTGTATATTTGTCGACGGAAAACGGGATGCAAAATCATGTTTCAGTCCAGATCAATCTATCATGAGAAAACATGTATAACTCCCACTAGAATTTTTTAATGCAGTTGTGAATTATCCTGAAAACTTGTGCACTTAATGATGGTTAGATCCATCTTACAGAATAGTCAGCTTCCAATATAAGTTAGGTACATAACAGAATGTATAAGCACAAAGTAAGATAGGCCATGCATCAAACACAGAAATAATTTTACTAGGTAGCAGCATAGTAAGTTGGTTTTTACTAGGTAGCGGCATAGTAAGTTGTGACATTTAAAAAACCAGTAAGAAAACCAGCGGCGGCTACTCCAGCCCACTGCTCTCCTCCTGGACACCGCCGCTGTATATTTAGCTAGCAATCATCAGCAGCAAGTACAGAGTAAACTGGGACTTTGTTGTAGCTACAGAAACTGAAACAACACACACATCATGGAATTTCATATCATAGCCAACAAATATTTTACCAGAACACAGGGTGTTCTTCTCTGTATTTTAGAAACATGCAAACAAAGGTTTCAGTAAAAATAAACAAGTGGAGTAGACAAATTATCATCAAGAAATCAATGGCCAGATGAGCACCACCACAACAAATCGGCACTAACACTTGGTCATCGACGCGATGCCCAAGCAAAGAACCAGCTCGCACACGCAAGATGATGATTGCATACATACAAATCATGTGCTGGCAGAAAAAAATCCAAGCATGAGCTCATCTTCTCTCTCTGTTTGGTAATTAACAACCTAAATAAAATAAAATAAAAACATGACTTGTTCATACAGATCCCTCTAAAATTCCTTGGGACAAGTGCATCACATATTCGTCAACTTAGCAGCAGAAGTAGTGAGCACAGGAAGAGGGGGACGGAGATGGAGGAGCTACCTGCCGCGATCGCAATGGAAGCAGAGGAGCAGACCCCTCCTGCCCCTCCCCCACAAGCAGGACAGGGCTGCCGGCTGGGCACGCCCCTACTCCTCCGCCTCCTCAAGCAGGAGACCCCCTTCCCCTACTGCTGCTTCGCGCACCGCATCACTAGTCACCTCCTCATGCACGAAGTACACAATAAATAGACAGACGGTCAGTGAGGTACATTTTCACAGCAACAGAAGCTTAGAATTAATAGAAATGCACACTCAAATGAAGTCACTAAGATACTTATGTCCACCACATGGTGTAGAATTATGTGGCATATAATTGCAACACATGAACCAAAAGAGGAATAACATCATCACCAAGAGTTTCTGATGATAAGCATAGCTCCCTACAAAAAAAACTAAGGGCACAGTGACTAAAGCATGGCTAAATATGAGTCCTGTTGACAGTCTGCAGAACAACATAGCATCATTCACAAGCAAAGTATAGGATGCAAACATCAAGTAGTGCCATAATTCCCATCACAGTCATACATTGAATTCATTAAAGGCTACAGATTCATATAATTTATTAAAGGCTACAGGTAAAAAATAGGTAGATCTATTTCTTCTCTTTGATTTATGCTAGCAGAGATGTAGCAGGCAGGAAGGCAGGAAGCAATCACATATGCATGTATCTATGAAGCAGATCATGAAAAGAGCAACATCTAGTTAACATGAGACCACTAGCAGCAGCTAGCAAGTGCAAGTGATTAGCAGCAGCTTGTAGGCATTCTGTCGAACAGAAGCTTGACAGACCACAAAGAACAGGGCTCGATGGCCGGGCATGGACAGAAAGAGCACTGGAGAAAACAAAGGAGGGGAAGGTAGTGGCTCACCTACATCCGCAGAGTCGGACTGAGCGGGCCTGAGTAGCACAAGGAAGAATCGAGAGGAGGGAGCTCGGGGACCAGCAGAGGCACGTCCATCTTGTCCCCCCGAGTTCCAGGGACGATTGATCTTGGTGAGGCCCGGATCTGGACCCCTCCTCCGTCATGGCACGTCCCGGGCGAGCGGCTTCAGAGGGCACCAACCGCACGGCCGCATCGTCGTCGTCGTCGACCACACAACAACGGAAGAAGTAGACGGAGCCGTGGTCTCCTACTAGGCTGTGCACCCGCGCGCATGCATTAGGGAGGGGAGGAAGGAAACCGCATCAGCAAAATCAAACCAAGCAACAGAGAGAGACCAGGAGGAGGAGAGAGAGGCGAACCTTGCATGGCGTCAAGCACGGTGAGGGAGGTGGCGAGCAGCGCGAGGAGGCGGCGGCTGTGCTCCCCATCCTCGGCCTGGTAGAACTCGCGGTGGAGTCCATGGCGGCAACACGTGCTGGGCCTGGGCGTTGGGTCGATGGGATTGAGGCGTGCGGGCATGGAGGGAGGAGGATTCGTCAGGGGGCCGAGCCCTTCCTCGCCATCGTCTCCGGCCGCCGTGGGGTGCGGGGTCGGGGCCCGCACGGTGGTGGCACCCTGATCTGGCGATGCAGGAGGCCATGGTGCCGGATGATGCGGGTGATGCAGAGGGACAAAGCAGGGGCGCGGCACCGCACTCAGGAGATTGGGTTGGGGATTGGGTTTGGGTGGCGACGGAGAGATCTGGATCGGGGAGATGGGGAGAGACAGGTGGCGGCGGGAGAGGGGGAGAGGGGGATTGCGTTGCTGCTAGGGTTTGGGTTGGGTCTCTATGACCTGAGAGGTGAATGATAGACGTTGGATCCTTCGGACACGGACGGTTCAGATCGACTATAGTAGGGTGATCCGTGAGAAGAGCCCTGATTGGTTCAGAAATTTTGTGATTTAAAATAGTTTGTAAGTACTAAAACTAGGGGAATTTTGTGAAGCAACTATCAAAATATTTTTCAAAATGGCACAACCAAATTTTTCACTCAAATTAGCCCCCATTTTATGGATGATCACCGATTTCCATGCATTTTTTATCTTTCTTTATTTTTTTAATCATTTTTCTTGTGGCAAAATTTTTTTTTGTGAAGAACCTCCCAAATAATTGTTGTAAAATTGGACCAAATCATTTTTCTAAAATACTAGGACATATTTAATGCACAATTGACCAAATGGTTGGGTGTAAAAAATTTTGATCCACCTCTCGTGAAAAAGACAAATTTCCGCCGATTCAGCTGGAAGCGGGTCAAATTTGAACTGTAGCTGCCTTCTAGTTTGCTATTTATTTTTTCCAAAAATCATTTCTAGGTACATAAGTATCTATTTAATCAGAGAAACATCAAAAAAATTCCAAGATTAAACCACTAGCTAGGAACGATCATTCCCGCCGTTTTGACCGCATTTTGAAACGGGCATAAAAAATTAAAAAAATCAAAAAATTGGGAAACCTTCGCATTATGTCATTATATGTGGCCCAGTTCCTAGGAAAAATAACAAACTTGCAATACGGTAATTATTTTTAAAAAGTGTTCTCAGAAACGAGCTATCAGGTGTGGAGATCAATGGCTTTCAAGCCAAGTGATCAATCTTATGGCCACATTCATGGCATAGTTTGTTAAAATGATCTCATATTGTACCCAAGGGTGCATATTGTAATGGAAAACAATATTGCCTAAGGAACTTTTCATTTTCTTTGGACGAAAAAACCATTTTCCATTTTTCGAGTGCCCAAAAGGAGGTTTTTTTGTGAAGGACCTCCCAAATAATTGTTGCAAAATTGTACCAAATCATTTTTCTAAAATACTAGGCCATATTTAATGCACAATTGACCAAATGGTTGGGTGTAAAAAGTTTTGATCCACCTCTCATGAAAAAGACAAATTTCCGCCGATTCAGTTGGAAGCGGGTCAAATTTGAACTGTAGCTGCCTTGTAGTTTGCTCTTTATTTTTTCCAAAAATCATTTCTAGGTACATAAGTATCTATTTAATCATAGAAACACCAAAAAAATTCCAAGATTCAACCACTAGTTAGGAACGGTCATTCCCATCGTTTTGACCGCATTTTGAAACGGGCATAAAAAATAAAAAAAAATCAAAAAATTGGGAAACCTTCGCATTGTGTCATTATATGTGGCCAAGTTCTTAGGAAAAATAACAAACTTGTAATACGGAAATTATTTTAAAAAAGTGTTCTCAAAATCGAGCTATCACGTGTGGATATTAATGGCTTTCAAGCCAAATGATCAATCTTATGGCCACATTCATGGCATAATTTTTTCAAATGATCACATATTGTGCATAAGGGTGTATATTGGAATGGCAAACAATGTTGCCTCAGGAAGTTTTCATTTTCTTTGGACAAAAAAACCATTTTCCATTTTTCGAGTGCCCAAAAGGAGGTTTTTTTGTGAAGGACCTCCCAAATAATTGTTGCAAAATTGTACCAAATCATTTTTATAAAATACTAGGACATATTTAATGCACAATTGACAAAATTGTTGGGCGTCAAAAGTTTTGATCCACCTCTGGTGAAAAAGACAAATTCCCGCCGATTCAGTAGGAAGCGGGTCAAATTTGAACTGCAGCTGCCTCATAGTTTACTATTTATTTTTTCCAAAAATCATTTATAGTTACATAAGTACCTATTTAATCATAAATACATGGTTTGATGGCGATACGTCGAGGTTTGGGCGGTGGCCAAGGCCCCCAACTCTAGAGCGCGTAAACTCGCATGCCCGACGCGTGGTCACCGCGTGACCGTGGCGTTGCCATGTGTTCTGGGCAGCCTAGGCATGTCTAGTGGGTTGGGCACTCCCCAGGTAGGTTCTAGGAATAAAATTACAACATAAGATTCTCACGAGGAGACCGATCGATGCTCAAACATGAATTAGCAGCCAAGTGTTTGATTAGCGGTACGGGAAATGCACATGGCCAATGGGCGTGAGTTTTTGCTGAGGATGATCATCTACTAAGAAGAATGTCTTTGAAAATTTTCAGATCAAAAGGAGGATCCTAGGTGGTACTTGCTTTGCAAAGTACCACACTGGACATAAATATGAATGTTGAAGCTGGGCTCAAAATAATGAATGGATTGATCTGAAATTTGGTGGAGGATGGTTATTTGGGCATTGGAAAGCACCGTAGAAAATTGATACCATTTGGACATGCCAAAGTGGTACTTCCTTCACAATGCTCTTCTATGGACAGAAACTTGGGAAAACTAGTGAGAGAAATTGGATGAATGAAATGAGCTCAAATTTGGTGTAGGTAAGTTACATAGGTATGGTTATGCCTTGGTAGATTTTTAGATCATTTGGGTAAGCCTAGCTAGTACTTACTTCACAAAGCTTCTCTCGAGGTAGAAACTTTGAAAATTTCCTGAGAAAGATTGACTAGGAAAATGGAGCTGAATATTATAATGTGGCAATGATTTGGGTATGGAAGAGTGCCCAAAGAGTTTGAGGTTAATAGGAGGGGTCTAGATAACACTTGCTTTGCAACGTGCCAATTTGGCCATAAAATATAAATTGAACCTGGGCTCACATAGATAATTTGCCTGAGCTGCAATTTGGAGGAGGGTGATAATTTGGGCATATGAAGAAACTGTATAAATTTCATGTCATTTGGATATATAAAAAAGGTACTTCCTTCACAATTCTTCTAGGTTGACAAAAACTTTGGAAATTTGCCGAGGAAGATTTGCTAGGCAAGTGGAGCTGAATTTTGTCATGCGGTAATGATTTGGATAGGAAATAGTGCCCAAAAATTCTGAGGGCAATCAAGAATATATAAATAACACTTCCTTCATAAAGTGCTGTCGTGAACAAAATAGAAAAATGAATATTGTTTGAATTTGTTTTGAACTAGGCAAGGAAGGATTTTTACATATTTGATGAACATATGAGCCAAAGAATTTATGAGATTTTTTTGGGAATTTTTGGAATGACAGAAATATTGGTTGCTTCACAACCTAGGGCAAAAACTGCCACATGGACATGACACATAGGCAAAATTGATGAGGTGGCGCCTAGTCATAGCAACCCACCACAATTTACAAGGTTATGACCATCTATATTGGTCATGATCAGCTAGAAATAAGGCAGCAGACCAGTGCTATCTGCTTTATGACCATTTCGTGTAAGGAAATTACGACTTTTCTGACCAAAATGGTCGTTATAGTTTAGGTTTTGGAGCCCCCCGAACAACTTTTGACCAATTGGTCTGAAATGGTCATAGATCTATGACCAATTTTTCCAGGGTCACTAACAGAAGGTCACAAGTTGACATATTTCTTGTAGTGGGAGGTGGCGGTAGAACGCACTATGGTCGCGGCGGCTATGGCAATTCCGGGATCGGCGATGGTCGTGGAGCGACGGGCGGAGGTGGCTTTAGGGCGCCGGCACGCCAGTTCGATGGGGATGGTCAAGGAGCATCAGCCGGCGCCGGTCGTGGCGATGCCGGCGGACGTGCTTTCCATGCCCCAACTGGAGGTTTCGTCGAAGGGCCGGCGGGTACTCAACAATATGTGCCTCGCCGGGGAGGTTTCTTCAGAGGCGGGCGTGGTGGTACGGGTAGATTTGGCCGGAACGGATCCCGTGTCCCACATCGAGACCCACCACCTCGCCGTGACACGACGCAGCTTACTGAGACTACTAAGTCGGCGGAGGACAATGCGGCTGCCTCGACTTCCATGGCTGTTGCACCGGTAGCTAAGCCGCTTACTGCGGAGGCAGTTGCGGTGGTTCGGGATCTGGTGAACGTGGTTGTTCCGGCAGTGCCGACGACGGTAGAGAATGCCTCTGACAAAGGTGATAATGATAAGATGAGCAAAGGTCAGCACAAGAGGGAGAAAACGTATTGTTTCCGTTGCGATGAACTAGGGCACTATGCGGTAGGGTGTACGACAGAGCTCTGTGATATCTGTTTGAGACCGAAACATGAGGATGGTTGCCCACTTTTGTCAGCTCCTAAGCCGGTGGTCAATTTTTATGGTGTGTGTGATGAAAAACTTTTGTTCTTTGAGACACCTACGATGAGATCATGTAGACCACGACTAGAGAATGCTAGAACTGGAATCATTAGAGTGACTAAGGGCAGTCTTTCGGAGGACCAAGTGACTTTGCAACTAAAGAGATTGGTTTCTAGTACGTTTCAGTGGGCGTTTATTCGGATCGATGAGACCACGTTTAAGGTTGATTATCCTACAAAGTTTGATCTAGACAAGATTAATGAGTTTGGCATGTGTAAAGTTCCTGGAAGTGCTTGTATTCTTGAGTTTGATGAGTGGAAGCGCAATGATCCGGTGGGAGTGCCGCTTGCTCAGATTTGGGTCAGATTTTATGGGCTTCCTCCGGAACCGCTGAATGACTTCTTGGAGACTTGGAGCCTGGGGTCTCTTATTGGAAAGACTCTGGAGGTCGATATGCCTTTCACGCGCATGCATGGCATTGCACATATGAGGGTGGGAGTCCTGGATGTGGATGCGGTTCCGTGCTTCTTAGGTTGGGTTTATGAGGGTATGAGCTATGACATGAGAATTGAGATTGAGGGGGTTCCGATGATACAGGATGCTGACAATGCCATGGGTACTGATGGTGGGACTGATGGTGGGACTGATGGTGGGGAAGGCAAGCAAGATGATCTCATGGACCATGATCAGCATGTTAACCAGTCTGCTGCTTCCGAATGGCAGGGTCAGGTGTCTGAGGCCCCAGTGGGCAAGACCTCCTTTGCGGCGCCCATGGCGGGGCTTCGCCGTGACGCGCTTGATGTTACTGTGACACCATCTGGGACTCTCAGAGTTGATCTGGAGGATGAGGACCTTACCCCTACGACTCCGGGGAACAGGACTCGCGCCCCCATGTCGGTGCATACGGCAGGAGTTCGGTTCGGGTCCTTTGGTGCGATCTCGGCACCTGGGCGACTGTGGGGGGATCGGGTGGACAGAGATGACATTGTTGAGCAGGAATTACCTCCGCTATCTCCAGTCCGGTTCTCTTTTTCTGAGGGTGGTGACGATTTGGCGGCGTCGAGGTCACCTAGGGGGAGCGACTCCAGGCAGGCGGCCTCAGTCCCTCCATTGTCTTTGGAGTTCGCGGAATTATCCAACGTTGCGGCGGCTGCTCCGGACATCTCACATCGGCGTGATACTCCTTCACCGCAACGACAGCAGGAGGCGAATGTTGTGGTGGCGGGGTTTAGGCCTTCTTCCTCTCCGGATCCATGGGGAGACACGGCTTATCCACAGTTGTCGCAAGAGGTGACAACTGTGGAGGCGCCTTCTGTGCGAGCAGCTCAGGAACAGAGGCCGGAGGTGGCTGATTTAGTGACACGTTTCGGTCAGGGGATGGACATTTCTATCACGGAGGTGGTGGCCTTTGGGGGTATCCCTGATCCGGCGTCGGGTGGGAGGCTGTCCAGCCGGCGTATTCAGGGGCAGCCAGATGAAGATGAGTTTCAGCTCGGGCGTGCCATGCGGTTGGCCAAGATCCGCAACACAGAGTCTTCTACAGGTCTGTCTTTAAATACCAGTTATTCTGTTTTACACTTTTTCTGAAAATGATATTATGCATAAGGCGGATAATCTGGGTATTTCTTTAGGTAATAACAATCGCGAAGTAGTTACTTCTATCAATGAACTTCTTGATTTAGAGACAGATAGAGCAATGGATATGCTTAAAAATTTAGCGGCTGTAAAACCAATGCAAGAAAGAGAGATTAATGAGTTGGGTATGTGTGAGTTGGAGGGTTTATGTGAGGATCTGGTTCCTGCGAACCTTCTACATGAGGAAACTTTGGAAGAGGAGGGGCATGCGGCCACTCTATCTCCACCTATAGATCTCGACGAAGATACTAGTCTTGCGGACTATATGATCCTCCCTCAGGCACCAAAGCGTAAACGGCAAAAAAAGGTATATGGCCTTTCTGCAGTGCGTCGAAGTGCCAGGCTTAAGTTTAAGAAGAAACTTCACGACGAGTCATGAGAGGCATTTTTTGGAATAGCAGAGGTCTTAGGGACTTGGCTAAGCATAGGTTTTTGGCGGATGCTTCTCGGGAGTACAAACTTGATTTTATTGCGTTGCTTGAGACTGGTAGGGATAATTTCACTTCGCAATTTCTTGGAACGATCTCAAGTGGTCTTGACTTTGATTGGCATTGTCTGCCACCTCGAGGAAGATCTGGCGGGATACTCCTCGGTGTCAACTGCGAGTCCCTGGAAGTATTAGATGTATTCTCGGGGGAGGTTGCAGTTAAGTTCCATGTGCGGTCGAAAGCTGACGGGTTCAGGTGGGCTTTAGTAGCTGTGTATGGGGCGGCGCAGCCAGAGCTAAAACCGGACTTTCTCGCAGATTTAGTTAGGATTTGTGGGGATGATAGTTTACCTATTCTTGTTGGTGGTGACTTTAACATTATCAGAAGACAAGAAGAGAAAAATAATGACAATTTTGATGGCCGATGGTCTTTCATGTTTAATGCGATCATTGAAAGCCTAGACTTGCGAGAGATTGATCTCACGGGGAGGCAATTTACTTGGGCTAATACTCTTCCAAATCCAACTTATGAAAAACTTGATAGAGTCCTCACAAGTATAGAGTGGGAACAAAAATTCCCGCTAGTGACGGTGCAGGCGTTACAGAGGGGAATATCTGATCATACACCCATTCTTGTAGACTCTGGTGAGGCGGCTCACCATGGGAACAAGAATGTTTTCTCTTTTGAAACGGCGTGGTTCAAGAGAGAGGATTTCCTTGAGTTAATCACTAGGGAATGGGTGAAGGAACATAGGGGAGAGTCGCATATTGATCGATGGCAGTATAAGATTATACATCTTAGACAGTTCTTGCTAGGATGGGCTAAGAACAATAGTGGTGTGTATAGAAAAGAGAAAGAACGATTGTTAATGGTTATCAATGACCTTGACATAAAAGCTAAAAGCACTGCGCTGGAGATGGATGAGCGAGTGGCTAAAAGAGAAGCTGAGGTTAGTCTGGCAAAGCTTCTTAGAGAAGAGGAATTGAAATGGGCACTTAGAGCGAAAGTGCGCCAGGTTGTTCAAGGCGATAACAATACTCAATTTTTCCATATGATTGCCAACGGGAAACATAGGAAAAAGAGAATAATTCAACTTGAACAAGATGAGGGTACGATAGTTGGTCATGAAAATCTAAAATTGTATATTACCAATTATTACAAAAACCTTTTTGGGGCCCCAGCTGAGAACTATGTCACCCTCGATGAGAGCATGGTGGACGACATTCCTCAGCTAAGGGAGGAAGAGAACGAAGTGCTCACTGCACCTTTTACAGAGAAGGAGGTGTTTGATGCGATATCCCAAATGGAAAATAACAAGGCATCTGGTCCGGATGGATTCCTAGCTGAGTTTTATAAGAAATGTTGGGGTATTATTAAAGGCGACTTGATGCCCATGTTCCAGGATCTATTTAATGGCCACCTTCAGCTTTTTAAGCTTAACTTTGGTACTATCACGTTGTTACCGAAGAAGGCAGAAGTGATTCGCATCGAGCAATTTAGGCCGATATGTTTGCTCAATGTGAGCTTCAAGATCTTGACAAAGGTTGGCACAAACCGTTTGACTCAGATTGCCCATTCTGTGGTACAACCAAACCAGACTGCCTTCATGCCAGGACGACACATTCTCGAGGGAGTGGTCGTTCTTCATGAGACCTTGCACGAAATTCACTCGAAGAAACTCGATGGGGTGGTCTTCAAAGTGGATTTTGAAAAGTCATACGATAAAGTGAAATGGCCATTCTTACAGCAGGCCTTGCGTATGAAAGGATTCGATGAGGCTTGGAGGAAGCATGTCGAATCATTTGTACAAGGTGGCAGTGTTGGCATCAAAGTAAATGACGATATTGGTCAGTACTTACAGACGCTAAAAGGATTGAGACAGGGAGATCCAATGTCTCCGATCCTTTTTAATGTGGTTGTTGATATGTTGGTTGTTCTTGTTAATAGAGCAAAACAAGACGGCCAAGTAGGTGGTCTTATCCCACATCTGGTTGAGGGTGGGGTATCCATTCTTCAATATGCTGATGATACAATCATTTTCATGGAACATGACCTTGTCAAGGCCAGACACATGAAGTTAGTGCTTTTCCTTTTCGAACAGCTATCAGGGTTGAAGATTAATTTTAATAAGAGTGAGCTGTTTTGCTTTGGACGCGCCAAAGAAGAACAAGAAACTTACAAGCAATTGTTCGGGTGTGAATTAGGCACGTTACCCTTCACGTATTTAGGGATTCCGATTCATCACCGCAAGCTCACTAATAAAGAGTGGAAATGTATCGAGGATCGGTTTGAAAAGAGACTGAGTTGCTGGAAGGGCAAACTTTTGTCTTATGGAGGAAGATTGGTGCTTATTAATTCTGTACTCACAAGTATGCCCATGTTCCTCCTCTCTTTCTTTGAAGTCCCGGTTGGGGTACGAAAAAGATTGGATTTTTATCGATCTAGATTCTTTTGGCAAATTGATGAGAACAAACATAAATATAGGTTGGCAAAATGGGATGTAATTTGCAAACCTAAGGATGAGGGAGGCTTGGGAATTGAAAATTTGGAGGTGAAAAATAGGTGTTTACTCAGCAAATGGCTGTACCGTTTATCGATAGAATCAGATGGAGTTTGGGCTCAACTTCTACGTAACAAATATCTCTATGCCAAAACTCTAGCCCAGGTTACGGCCAAACCGTCTGACTCGCCGTTCTGGAAAGGGGTTATGAAGACGAAGGTAGCCTTCTTCAGCAAGACTAAGTTCATTGTCGGGAGTGGACGTGAAACTAGATTCCGAGAAGATACTTGGTTAGGTGACTCACCACTGGCCTTGCAGTATCCAACCCTTTACAACATTACACAACGGAAAGAGGTTTCCGTTGCTACAGTGATGGGCTCCGTTCCTCTTAACATACAATTTAGGTGATCTGTTATTGGTGAGCATTGGGATAGATGGTTACATCTTGTGCGTAGGTTAATGGAGGTTAACCTTTCCGATGTACCAGACACTCTGCAATGGAAGCTCTCCAGGTCAGGAGTCTTCTCGGTTAAATCCATGTACACAGACTTGATTAATACTGGGACTATCCCGCGGACGGTGCATATTTGGAAAGTTAAGGTGCCCTTGAAGATAAAAGTTTTTATGTGGTTTGTGCATAAGGGTGTCATTCTCACTAAAGATAATTTAGCTAAGCGTAATTGGGAAGGAAGTAAAAGACGTTGCTTTTGTGACCAGGATGAAATAATAGATCATCTATTTATCAATTGTCCACTTGCTAAACTACTTTGGCGAACTATTCACGTTAGCTTCAATATAACTCCACCTCTCACGATATCACATTTTTTGATAACTGGTTGGCTGGAGTGGAGCCAAAGTCTGCGGCGCATATCCGAGTGGGAGCATGTGCATTACTTTGGTCTCTCTGGAATTGTCGCAATGACATTGCCTTTAACAGACAAACCATCACTAATTTTTTGCAGGTCATCTTTAGAGTGTCTACTTGGATCCGTACGTGGTCATTACTCAGCAGTGCGGACCACAGGGCGCATATGGATATTGGGTGCAACCGATGGGAGATGGTTGCACGGGATACATACAACCGGTTTGGATGGCGATCCACTAATAGGATAGGCGTTTAGTCTCCTAGTCTTTGGGCGCCGGTTGTGATTTTATTTTTTGGGCCGCTTGTGGCATTTCTTTCGTTACTAAGACCTTTGTTTATTTTTGAGACTTCTTGTTGGAACCTTCAGGCAACTATATTAATAAATGGTTGTGTGCATCAAGAGATGCAGAGGCCGGGGGTAAGCCTCCTTTTCGAAAAAAATCATTGAGCCAACACTCAGTCACATTCAAATTGCAAGCACGCTTAGCATAGAGATGAGCTGGGATGTTTGCTGTCCTCATTACATGTTTAATCTCAAAAAGGGTAAAATCCCTAGCTAGCTCTCCAATTTCATCTAAAATAGGAGCCACAATTGAACGTGTATTGTGGCGAGTGTTCCAGAGTGACATCACCTCTAGACAATCAGTTTCCATTAACTCTTTCTTTAGAAGACTACCCAGCATGACGTGCGTGATACCCTGGTCTAAAGTATTTTTTCTTTTGCGAGAAAAAATAGATTTCATTGCTTAACCAGTGTGGTTACAATCGTTTGAATACAGCAAATCAATCTCAGAGGGAACCGATCTAAGCCACACCGCAGTGCGCTTGTTGTGATAACCAAGTTGAGCAAGACCATGAGCCACACCGTTGCACGAGCGATGTATGGTCTAAAGTATTTGGCTTAAGATATTGGAAAGCATTTACTTTCATCCGAATGAAAACAAACCGACGCAAGCCGCTCGCGCTAATCGACACGCGTGTCCCCTGGGCCCATCCACCGCTTCGCCTGCCAGCCTTATCTCTTCAACCCCTCTCTCATCCAGACGTTCTTCTTCCCCACTCCTTTCTCTTCCCCCGTCTTTGTCACACGAGAGGAGAGCTCCCATGGCGAACTTTGCCCCTCGCGCCGCCACAGTGTTGTGAAGAGCGACAGAGCCAGCGGGCTACTATAGGCCCGCGCCCCACCGCCCGGGGTGCTACAACCCTAAGGGGCGGCGCAACATTCAGGGGGAGGCGGCCGGTGCTGGCGATGCGCGGCGGCGGCTCATTGATGCCATATGTTCAGCGACGCTGCAACGCGCCCATGGACAAAGTGCTGCGAGCCAACCTCGAGGAGGCGTTGCTGATGTTGCAAGTCGTCGGTGTCGGAGCTGCATTGGAGCGCTCTCGCGGTCATTGGAGCTCCGCCGCACCTAAAATGAAGCGACGCCGGAGCTGCAATGAAGCGTGCCGGAGTTGTAGTGAAGCACGCCGGAGCTGCAGGTCGTGGAAACTTCGCTGGGGCTGCAATGGAGCTCGGCTGGAGTTGCAATGGAGTTTCGCCGGAGCGTCGGTGCTACGTTGGAGCTCGGCCGAGGCTGCAACGAAGCTCGGACAGAGTTGCAATGGAGCTTCGCCGGAGCATTGGTGCTCCGTTGGAGCTCCGCCGGGATGCAATGGAGCTCACCGGACGACGACGATGCTGCATTGGGGCTCCGCGCGGGGCTGTAATACGGCGGTGTTGCTTGTCGCGCTTGCGTTGCCTGCTGTGATCCAACGACCCCCAGCATGCTGATCGGACGACTAAGCAGGTGGATGATTTCTATGAAATCATCCGGCTGATTTGTAGCATCCCTCTTAGATATTTGGTTTCCCTGATGAATTTGGTTGTTTAGATGTGTGTATATTAACAACCTACTGCCATCCCTAGGCACAGTGATTTTCACTTTCAGTGAATTTTACCAAAATTTCAAAAAACTTCAGTCACTTAGGTACGAAAATAAAATAATTGCCTAACTTCCAGCCAAACTATTTCAGCAATTACAGTAGCACACGCTAATTCAAATACTTCTCAATTTTTTAAAAAGAAATCAGATCTCAATCAAATTCTGCTGGAACTTTTGGCCGAAATTAATGAAAGCCAAAATCACTGAAATTCAATGAAATTTAGTGATTTCGCCTGTGGATTAAATAGTTTTGAAACTGAAATGCAAAACCATGGCTAGCACCGGCTCATCACATTTAGGTGACGACTTATTCTCGCACATGTCATATCAATTAGCTGGATGAACTTCTATGAATGATGGAAACATTAGGTTAGTCCATACAAAGGGAAAACAATCACTAGTTGGTGGACTTAGAGCATCTCCAACAGCCGCGCTATATATGCGCGGCGCGGAAAAATTAGTGTTTTTTGCGTGCGCTACCGCTCCAGGCGCTCCAGCGGAGACGTAAAAACCGCGCGCGCGCTGCATATCTAATTTAGCATGTGGGCCGAAACGCCATCGCGCGCCGCTTATTTACTACGCCCGCTCCCACACACTGGACACTCGAGAGCTCGCTCGCAACTCTAATAACCCACAAGTATAGAGAATCGCAACAGTTTTCGAGGGTAGAGTATTCAACCCAAAAATTTATTGATTCAACACAAGGAGAGCCAAAGAATATTCTCAAATATTAGCAGTTGAGTTGTCAATTCAACCACACCCGAAAGACTTAATATCCGCAGCAAAGTATTTAGTAGCAAAGTAGTATGGAAGTAACGGTAGCGGTGGCAAAAGTAACAGTAGCAGTTTTTTAGCAATCGTAATAGTGGCAACGGAAAAGTAACTAAGCAAATATCAATATGTGAAAAGCTCGTAGGCAATGGATCAATGATGGACAATTATGTCGGATGCGATTCCTCATGCAATAGTTATAACATAGGGTGACACAGAACTAGCTCCAGTTCATCAATGTAATGTAGGCATGTATTCCGAATATAGTCATACGTGCTTATGGAAATGAACTTGCATGACATTTTTTGTCCTACCCTCCCGTGGCAGCGGGGTCCTATTGGAAACTAAGGGATATTAAGGTCTCCTTTTAATAGAGTACGGGACCAAAACATTAACACTTAGTGAATATATGAACTCCTCAAACTACGGTCATCACCGGGAGTGGTCCCGATTATTGTCACTTCGGGGTTGCCGGATCATAACACATAGTAGGTGAGTATTGACTTACAAAATAGGATCAAGAACACACATATATTCATGAAAACATAATAGGTTTAGATCTGAAATCATGGCACTCGGGCCCTAGTGACAAGCATTAAGCATAGCAAAGTCATAGCAACATCAATCTTAGAACATAATGGATACTAGGGATCAAACCCTAACAAAACTAACTTGATTACATGATAAATCTCATCCAATCCATCACCGTCCAGCAAGCCTACGATGGGATTACTCACGCACGGCGGTGAGTATCATGAAATTGATGACGAAGGAAGGTTGATGATGACGATGGCGACGGATTCTCCTCTCCAGAGCCCTGAACGGACTCCAGATCAGCCCTCCCGAGGAAGATTAGGGCTTGGTGGCGGCTCTGTATCGTAAAACGTGATGAATCCTTTTCCTTGATTTTTGTCTCCCGAACGTGAATATATGGAGTTGGGGTTGAGGTCGATGGAGTCCTAGGGGGCACGCCCGGGGGGGGGGGGGCTGATGAAACTATGTACCTAGGGTAAGGCACCCTTCCCTAGGGCATCGTCCTAAACCAGAAGCATTCGAGGAATAACATCATCCAATGGACTACGAGGTGTTCCACTCGGAAGACTTAAAGTCAGTCGACCACAACAAATATCACTCGACGGACAGAAGATCTAAAGTCACTCTACACAACAACGGTTGGACGTTTAATCCATAGGCTTAATAGGCATTTATGTCACTTAATTCCTAGCGTTACCAGTAATGCCCCCTCTTGATGTACCTTAAAACCCTTGTAACATGAGCTGGCTGGGGTATAGGCGCACTCTATATAAGCCACCCCCTCCACTGGCACAAGGGTTCGTATCCCCTGTAAACACACACATACATAATCCAGTCGACCGCCTCTAGGCACCGAGACGTAGGGCTGTTACTTCCTCCGCGAAGGGCCTGAACTCGTAAAACTCGTGTGTACAACTTCGCCATAGCTAGGATCTTTCCTCCTCATACCTACCCCCATTCTACTCAGTCTTTGATCCACGATAGCTGGCGCCCACCGTGGGGCCGGTGTCTTAGCGACTTTTTGGTGGAGTTGTGATTTTTCCGATTCTCATCATCATGGTTTCCGCCGGCGGACTGGTTGAGGGCCGCGAGATCCGTCTCGGCGCGCTCGTGTTCATCGCCGACGACTCCGCTGGCTCCAGGAGGCTCCACTCGACGTCGATGCGCTCCCCATACGCGGGGCGATGCACTTTCGCGCGTGCGTCCGCGGCGTCCTTCTCCTGCAACCGTTGACCTAGTATCGGTCGGTTCCTATGGTGTCCTCGTCCCTCGCTGCTCGCCGGCACAAGCGTTCCGGTCGGTTGCGGCTCTAGCGGTGGACGAGACATGCGGTGGACTGCCAGTCGGCCACCTCACAAGTTGTGGCAATCGAGCCCGACGAAACTCTCTATGGCCTGTTCGACTGGCTCCGTCGAGACCACATCCGAGTGCGACAGCAGCGATCCCGCAGCGGGAGTCTTGATGGTCAACGGACCACCCAGTCCTCCTGGCTTGTCTCGCGATGACGGTGGTGATGGTGGAGGCGATCCGTCGCGCATTCACGAAGAGTACCGCCCCGAGCCCCTTTCTTCACAGCGAAGGGAAGAGCTTCGCCACCGCAACATGGATGCACTCCACACTCCTATCGTTGGAGAAACCCCCGAGGCCCGGGCCTTGGAGGAAGCGCGCCTGGCCAACTTGGCTGAGCGCACTCGACTAGAAAACCTACAACATGCACTCGATGAGCGTGCTCGGCAACGGGTCCCTGAATCCAGTCGAGGCAGCTTTTTCCGATTCAAAATCTCACAGCCGCAGCCCAAATAGCAGAGTGAATCCAGTCGTCCCAGTCGGAGGCAGGCAGGGGTTTGATGCAGATCCGGGCCTTGCTCCGAGCAGCTGGGGAACAGAACACAGCAGTGTCTTAGTCGCGGAATAGGATTCATAGCAGGTCTGTGGTGGCAAATACAGTACAGTCGACCCACAGCCCAAGATCGCCCCTGCGGCGTGAAGGACGTGGGCACAGGCAAGATCAGTATAGAAACCATGAGAAATATGATCACCGCCTCGGCCACGATGACCAACGTCGAGTGCCCACGCCTCCTCCAAGGAGTGGGTCATATGTGCCTCGGCGGCATGATGACAGACGCCCTCACAGCTGCAAGCGAAGAATAGCACTCGACCCAAGGGAGCCAGGATTTGATGCGAGATCAATTCTCGTTCAAGGTCTGGTTGACAGGAACAGAGCACACAGAGAAGACCATGATAGAGATTATCCGACTGGCAGAAGAGTGCACGTTTCAGGTCCCGAGTGTTTCAGCAGAGCCATCAGGGCCTCAGTTATTCCTCCAAATTTCAGGTTGGCGACTGAAGTCAGCAAATTTACGGCTGAGTCTAATCCTGACACTTGGCTTGAGGACTACTGAGTGGCTGTACAAATTGGTGGTGGCAATGATGAAGTCGCCATGAAGCACCTTCCTCTGATGTTGGAAGGCTCGGCCAGGGCATGGCTGAAGCAGTTGGCACCTGACAGTATATTCAGTTGGGAGGAACTCGTCCGAGTGTTTGTTAGGACTTTTGAAGGTACTTGCAAGCGACCAGCGGGGTTGACTGAATTACAGAGTTGTGTGCAAAAACTGAATGAAACCCTGAGAGACTATATCCAGAGATGGATCACGTTACACCATACAGTGGAGAATGTGTCAGATCACCAAGCAGTTTGTGCCTTCAAGGAAGGCGTTAAGTATCGGGAGTTGAATCTGAAATTCGGTCGGATAGGAGATATGTCCCTGACTTGGCTGATGGAGATTGCCACCAAATACGCTAACGGCAAAGAAGAAGACCGACTCTGGAGTGGCAAACACAAAACGGTCACCCAGGACACCGGTGGAGGTACTTCCAATCGGAAACAGAAACGTAAGGCCGGGCCACCTGCTCCTGGCGAGGCTTTAGTTGTGGCTCAAGGAAAGTTCAAGGAGAAGCCCAAAGGGCCCTGGAACCCCAAGAAAGTGAAAGATCAAGACGGAAATGATGTGTTGGATTTGCCATGTCACATTCACACCAAGAAAGATGAAGAGGGTAATCTGATTTATCCTAAGCACACCACTCGGCAGTGTCGACTCCTGATCCAGCAGTTTTGAGAGAAACAACCCAAGGAGAAGGAAAAAGAGTCAGACAAGGGTGAGGATAAGGAGGATGATGATGATGGTTTTCCCAATGTCAACTCCACTCTAATGATTTTTGCTGATGTTGAGAGCAAAAGTCGATTGAAAGTTATCAACAGAGAAGTGAACATGGTTGCTCCGGCAACACCAAGTTATTTGAAGTTGTCCCAGATTGCCATCACGTTCGACCAGTCTGACCATCCAGCATGTATAGCCACACATGAGAGGCAAGCGTTGGTGGTCGTCCCAGTTGTTGAAGGCACCCGACTGACTAAAGTGCTGATGGATGGTGGTAGTGGCCTGAATATCCTTTATGCTGAAACCTTGAAGGGAATGGGGATTCCGATGTCCAAGCTCAGCAAAAGTAATATGAGTTTCCATGGCATGATACTTGGCAAGAAGGCTAAATCACTCGGCCAGATCGCCCTTGATGTGGTTTTCGGTGATTCCAAGAATTACCACAAGGAAAAGTTGACATTTGAAGTAGTGGATTTCCAGAGTGCTTATCATGCTATTCTGGGTAGGCCTGCCTATGCACGGTTCATGGGTGGACCTGTTCGGGAACGTATCAGAATTTTCAAAATTTTCTACGCATCACCAAGATCAATCTATGGAGTCATCTAGCAACGAGGGAGAGAGGAGTGCATCTACATACCCTTGTAGATCATGAGCGGAAGCGTTCAAGAGAACGGGGTTGATGGAGTCGTACTCAACGTGATTCAAATCACCGATGACCTAGTGCCGAACGGACGGCACCTCCGCGTTCAACACACGTACGGTTGGGAGACGTCTCCTCCTTCTTGATCCAGCAAGGGGGAAGGAGAGGTTGATGAAGATCCAGCAGCACGATGGCATGGTGGTGGAAGCAACGGTGATCTTGGCAAGGCTTCGCCAAGCGCTGGGAGATGGAGGAGTGTCACGGGAGGGGGAGGGAGAGGCCAGGGGCTTGGGTGCGCAGCCCTCCCTCCCCCCACTATATATAGGGTGCCTAGGGGGGGTGCCGACCCTAGGAGATCCAATCTCCTAGGGAGGGGGCGGCGGCCAAGGGGGTGCCTTGCCCCCCAAGGCAAAGGGTGGTGCCCCCACCCCTAGGGTTTCTAACCCTAGGCGCAGGGGGAGGCCCAAGGGGGGGGGGGCGCACCAGCCCACTAGGGGCTGGTTCCCCTCCCACTTCAGCCCATGGGTCCCTCCGGGATAGGTGGCCCCACCCGGTGGACCCCCGGGACCCTTCCGGTGGTCCCGGAACAATATCGGTGACCCCGAAACCTTCCCGAAGGCCGAAACTGGACTTCCTATATATAAATATTTACCTCCAGACCATTCCGGAACTCCTCGTGACGTCCGGGATCTCATCCGGGACTCCGAACAACTTTCGGGTTACCGTGTGCTAATATCTCTACAACCCTAGCGTCATCGAACCTTAAGTGTGTAGACCCTACGGGTTCGGGAGAGATGCAGACATGACCGAGAAGCCTCTCCGTTCAATAACCAACAGCGGGATCTGGATACCCATGTTGCCTCCCACAAGCTCCACGATGATCTCATCGGATGAACCACGATGTCGAGGATTCAATCAATCCGTATACAATTCCCTTTGTCAATCGGTACGTTACTTGCCCGAGACTCGATCGTTGGTATCCCAATACCTTGATCAGTCTCGTTACCGGCAAGTCACTTTACTCGTACCGTAATGCATGATCCCATGATCAATCACTTGATCACTTTGAGCTCATTATGATGATGCATTACCGAGTGGGCCCAGAGATACCTCTCCATCATACGGAGTGACAAATCCCGGTCTCGATTCGTGCCAACCCAACAGACACTTTCGGAGATACCTGTAATGTACCTTTATAGTCACCCAGTTATGTTGTGACGTTTGGCACACCCAAGGCACTCCTACGGTATCCGGGAGTTGCACAATCTCATGGTCTAAGGAAATGATACTTGACATTCAGAAAAGCTACAACAAACGAACTACACGATCTTTGAGCTAAGCTTAGGATTGGGTCTTGTCCATCACATCATTCTCCTAATGATGTGATCCCGTTATCAATGACATCTAATGTCCATAGTCAGGAAACCATGACTATCCTTTGATCAACGAGCTAGTCAACTAGAGGCTCACTAGGGACGTGTTGTGGTCTATGTATTCACACATGTATTACGATTTCCGGATAACACAATTATAGCATGAACAATAGACAATTATCATGAACAAAGAAATATAATAATAACCATTTTATTATTGCCTCTAGGGTATATTTCCAACAGTACCATGTTATGTGTACCCCAAATTGAAAATTCCTGGTCCCAGAGGAGTGATCACTATCACTGGCAATCGGCAGAAGGCAGAAGAGTGCTTCCAGAAGGGCTCAAAAATCACCGATGCTCAAATGGCAGCAGTCGAAATGCAAGAATACCAGAAAAATGCAGATCCGAGTGATTTGTTGTGCTCCAAGAAGCCTGCCACAGATACTGCATTTCAGTCGTCCGGTGAAACCAAGCCGATTCATATTCACCCGACAGATCCTAATGCTCCGCCTACTCATATCTCAACATCACACGACAGCAAATAGGAAGAAGCGCTCATCCAGTTCCTTCGTGAGAACAAGGACATCTTTGCATGGAAACCTTCCTACATGCCGGGTGTACCCAGGGGGCTGGCTGAGCATCGTTTGCGAGTCGACCCGAAAGTAAAACCAGTCAAGGAACATATTCGACGGTCCGCCGTACAGAAGAGGAAAGCAATTGGTGAAGAAGTGGCTCGGTTCCTGGCAGCTGAGTTCATCCGAGAGATTTACCACTCTGAGTGTCTCGCCAATTTTGTTATGCCCCCCAAGAAGGACGGCTCACTTCGCATGTGCATTGACTTCAAGCATATCAATTGGGCCTGCCCAAAAGATCATTTTCCTCTCCCCCGCATCGACCAGATTGTCGACTCGACTGCGGGGTGTGAGCGTTTGTCTTTCCTAGATGCCTATTCCGTGTATCATCAGATCCGACTGTATGGACCCGATGAAATAAAAACAACTTTCATCACACCATTTGGGTGTTTTTGTTATGTCACCATGCCGTTCCCAGAGGATGAAGAAGAGGCCGGACAGATCGTCCGCCACTCCATAGCTTTTACTATGATAAGACGGCAGCTGTCCAGAGAAAGTGTAACTAGAGTCAGCCAGAAATTCATAACACCAGAAGAAGGTCGAGTGATCCTCAACGACATCCACTCGGGAACCTGTGGTCACCATGCGTCCTCTCGTACCATTGTGGCCAAAGCATACCGAGCAGGATTTTATTTGCCACGGGCAAATGAGATGGCACAAGAGATAGTCGACAGATGTGAAGGTTGTCAGTTTTATTCCAACATGTCTCACAAGCCTGTGTCAGCACTAAAGACCATTCCACTCGTCTGGCCCTTCACTGTTTGGGGTTAGGACATGGTTGGACCTCTGAGAATGGGTAGGAGCGGCTTCACTCATGTACTCGTGGAAGTTGACAAGTTCACCAAATGGATTGAAGCCGAACCTATCAAAAGTCTTGAAGCCAGTACTGCGGTCAGTTTCATCAGAGATTTAACATTCAGATATGGTGTTCCACACAACATCATCACTGACAATGGGTCGAACTTCGATTCTGATGAGTTTAGAGCCTTCTGCGCTTCCCGAGGCACTCGAGTCGACTATGCTTCAGCCGCCCATCCCCAATCGAATGGACAAGCTGAAAGAGCAAATATGTTGATTCTCAAAGGACTGAAACCCCGACTGATGCGTGATCTCAAGCACGCGGCAGGCGCCTGGGTCGATGAACTTCCATCAGTGCTTTGGGGTTTGAGAACAACTCTTAATCGGTCGACTGGCCAAACTCCATTCTTCTTGGTGTATGGAGCTGAAGCTGTACTTCCGAGTGACTTGCTTCACAATGCACCCCGAGTCGAGCTTTTCTTAGAAGATGAAGCAGAACAGGCTCGGCAAGACGCAGTTGATCTCCTAGAAGAGGAAAGAGAGATGGTCCTGATCCGGTCAACCATTTATTAGCAAGACTCAACGTGAGGGGTCGAGCATTTCAAGAAGGAGACTTGGTTCTTCGACTGGATCAGCAGAAGCCACACAAACTCGCCCCTAATTGGGAAGGTCCCTTCATCATCACTAGAGTGCTCCACAACGGAGCATACCACTCATACAATGTCGAGCACAAGAAAGACGAGCCACACGCTTGGAATGCGGAGCTGCTCCGCCCCTTTTACACTTAAGCATTCAGAATGATTGAGATGTAATAAGAGATAGCATTTAGTTTGATTATCAAAGACACAAATTTACAGTCTCTTAAATGATTGTTGTTCCTTTTTATATGTTCAAAATCCCCCAGTGGGTGTCTTAGCTACGAATCCGCTTCGCCTAAGATTGAAAAATCCTACCGAGTGGTGAGCAATCCTCTCACTCAGGGGCTTAGCTGTAGTCCAGTACTCACCTAAGTTTCAAAAATCCTACCGAGTGGTGAGCAAGCCTCTCACTCGGGGGCTTAGCTGCAGTCCAGTACTCGCCTAAGTTTGAAAAATCCTACCGAGTGGTGAGCAAGCCTCTCACTCGAGGGCTTAGCTGCAGTCCAGTACTCGTCTAAGTTTGAAAAATCCTACCGAGTGGTGAGCAAGCCTCTCACTCGGGGGCTTAGCTGCAGTCCAGTACTTGCCTAAGTTTGAAAAATCCTACTGAGTGGTGAGCAAGCCTCTCACTCGGGGGCTTAGCTGCAGTCCAGTACCCGCCTAAGTTTGAAAAATCCTACCAAGTGGTGAGCAAGCCTCTCACTCGGGGGCTTAGCTATAGTCCAGTACTCGCCTAAGTTCGAAAAATCCTACCGAGTGGTGAGCAAGCCTCTCACTCGGAGGCTTAGCTGCAGTCTAGTACTCGCCTAAGTTTAAAAAATCCTACCAAGTGGTGAGCAACCCTCTCACTCGGAGGCTTAGGTGCAGTCCAGTACGCGCCTAAGTTTAAAAAATCCTACCGAGTGGTGAGCCACCCTCTCACTCGGGGGCTTAGTCCAGTACTCGCCTAAGTTTAAAAAATCATACCGAGTGGTGAGCAATCCTCTCACTCGGAGGCTTAGCTGCAGTCTAGTACTCGCCTATGTTTAAAAAATGCTACTGAGTGGTGAGCAACCTTCTCACTCGGGGGCTTAGCTGCAGTACAGTACTTGACTAAGCTTAAAAAATCCTACCGAGTGGTGAGCAATCCTCTCACTCGGAGGCTTAGCTGCAGTCCAATACTCGCCTAAGTTTAACAAATTCCTACCGAGTGGTGAGCAACCGTCTCACTCGGGGGCTTAGCTGCAGTCCAGTACTCGCCTAAGTTTGAAACACATCCCTATCCACAAGAACGATGAGACGCAGGTCGGCTGCAACCTTCTCGGAGCTGCGCCAGGAATACAATGTGTGCTCCATCCTCATCCGCAAGGACGATGAGGTGCAGGTTGACTGCAACCTTTTCTTCGGAGCTGCGCCACAAATACAATGTGCGCTCCATCCTCATCTGCAAGGACAATGAGGTGCAGGTCGACTGCAACCTCCTCTTCGGAGCTGCGCCACAAAAACAACCTGTGCTCCATCCTCATCCGCAAGGACGATGAGGTGCAGGTCGACTGCGACCTTCTCTTCGGAGCTGCACCACAAGTACAACGTGCGCTCCATCCTCTTCCGCAAGGACGACGAAGTGCAGGTCGGCTGGGACATCCTCCTCAGAACTGCATCTCAAGTACAAAGACTATTCCGAGTGAAGAACAAGTTCCACTCGACGGCAAACACAAGCACATTCAGAAGATAAACCAAGTTCAGATAAATCCTAAAAGTTCTGGCACGCAGATAAAAGTACTCCAGCATCAGGCCCGAAGGAGTTTAACGGTTACAAAATCACTCGACATTCCGAGGCAAATTTAAGGCGAAGTTTGAAGTTTGTTCACTCCGCATGAGGAGGACTTGCAGGCTCGACGAATTCGTCCAGATAAATTCCATCCACAATCCGAGTGGCAGCAGCAGTGAAGGTTTCCATGAAGGATTGGAAGTCATGCCTTTTGGTGTTGGCAACCTTGATAGCTGCCAGCTTCTCTTCTCGAGCTTCCGTGTAGTGGACCCGAACCAGTGACAGAGCCACAGCAGCACCGCATCGGGCAGAAGACTTCTTCCATTCTTGCACTCGACCAAGAACCTCATTGAGTCGAGTCATCAGGGACTCGAGGTCATTTTGAAGCATTGCCCTTGGCCAAAGTGCCGTATCAATGCGCGACACCGCCACCTTCAGGCGATCACGTTCATGGCAGCCTCATTGCCGACAGGAGAAAGGATGGGGTCCAAACCCGTTTTGATCAATCCAGTCTCTTCTTCGAAGTTTTGGCAGAATTCTGCAAATTCAAAGAATTAATGAGTCGACCGGTTTACGGTAACCCACAAAACAGTAAATCCGTCGGATAAAGAAAAGTACCTTCGAGCATGAGGAAGAGCTTCCTGGCGAGTGCTTTCAGATAAGCTTCCAGGTCGTTTCTCCTGCGGGACATGCTTTCCAGCTGCTCGTTCAGAGTCACTTTGTCTTTCTTCAGACGGGTCGCCTCTCGGTTAGACTCGGTAAGAGACGTCTTTAGCTTGGTGATCTCCTCCTCTAGCACACTGACCGAAGCCAGCTTCTTGTCAGCCAGTGCAATCTTCTCCTGGGCCTCCTTTTGCGCAGCGGCAAGATCGAGATCCTTCTTCGCCAGGGCCTGCCTTATTTTTTCTGCAAGATATACACTTGGGTCAGACAGAAGAGCAAAGAGATAACTTGAGGGACGGTCAAGATAAACAGTCGACAGGTCGTTACCTTTCGTACCAGGAACTTCATCTTGAGCCTTTTTTAAGTTCTGTTGGGCCAGCTCCATGTCAAGGTTGAGTTGCCTCTGCTTTTCCTCGAATTCAGCGAACTTGGAGATAAGTGCACAGGATTTCTACAATCAGTAAAGGATATGTCAATGGACAAGATCAAAGATCATTTGCTTCGGAATCAAACATTCTACAGTAGTCTCGGGGACTACAACCAGTGGGTGCACTTAGCGTGCCCCCACTGGTTCAGATTCCACTCGACATGGTCTGACCAGACCGAGTGGAAGGAAAAAAAAGAAAGACAAAGAAATACTCAGACCCCAACCGACTGCCAGCAGTCGACCGCGGTCCTGGGGACTACACCCAGTGGGTGCACTTAGCTTGCCCCCACTGGTTCAGATTCCGCTCGACATGGTCCGACCAGACTGAGTGGAAGAGTGAAAACAACAAAGATGCCAAACACCCACTGGGTGCACAGATGCGAAGTGTAGGATAACAAGAAATTGCACGGAGAAAGGTTTTCAGGTAGCATATCCTAACAAAAAAAAGTTCAGTCGGAAGCCAACTTACCTGGGCATTGGCTCGAAGGGCTGCGCTGGCGTCGTAAGCAGCCTGACTATTTTCGTGCACCACCTTCACTCGTTCCATCATTATGCTAGCTTGGCGAATGGCTTCTGCAGCGGCGTCCGCCTGGCTTTCCGGAACGTGATGAGTGGTGAAGAATGGGACTGACGGTCCAGATGCAGCAGCTTGAAGTTTCGAGGCATGAAGCTGAATGGTTGAAGCAAGCACTGGTATAGTTGATGATGTGGGGCGTTCACTCGATACTGGTTCAGCAAAAGTAATAGAAGCCCGAGCCACATCTTCAGGTTGTTGAACTGTCGGCTCTGTCACCAACACCGATTGGGATGTCTTGCCAGCTGATGCCTTCTTGTTCCTTCTGGGCCTCAGCGACACGTCCTCGTCTTCATCTGGAAGCTCAATGACATTGGGAGGAGCTGTAAAAAGATCAGTCGACCCTAGATCAATCGTTAGAATTTAATCGACCGAGTAACTGAAGACAGGATTACGAGAGTTGTACTTGGGTTGGAGGTGACTTCATCTTCCATCTCTTCATCTTCATACTTGTGGGTGGAAGTCCCGGAGGTAGCAGCACTGCAAATTTCAATATTCAGTCGGTCATGTCTATCACAGCGGGTCGACCAAGAAATCAGATCCAATTATTACCCGGAAACAGTAGGAACGACCACTTTGATCTTGGGCAAGGCCTTCGGCGGTTTTGACGGTGTAGCTTTTGGTTGCTTCGGTTCCTTCTTAGTCGGTGTTGGAGAAGACGTCTGAGGGTGCTTTGACGACTATCCAGTCGGCGCGGTCACTTTGTCGTGGATGCTTGCTGGGTCGTGAGTGTGCTTGGATCGCCTTTCCCTATGGGGAGGTGAGTCGACCTCTTCTTCGTCACTTGGGTCGTCACTCTCCTCGTCCTCCTCTTCATCAGAGTGCCACTCGCCGCTCTCGCCTCCGCTCGCCTCCCCCTCTGGATCCTGCTCCTGCTCCCTGTTGTGTTGGGGAACGTAGTAATTTCAAAATTTTCCTACGCACACGCAAGATCATGGTGATGCATAGTAACAAGAGGGGAGAGTGTTGTCCACGTACCCTCGTACACCGAAAGCGGAAGCTTTAGCACAACGCGGTTGATGTAGTCGTACGTCTTCACGATCCGACCGATCAAGTACCGAACGTACGGCACCTCCGAGTTCAGCACACGTTCAGCTCGATGACGTCCCTCGAACTCTGATCCAGCCGAGTGTTGAGGGAGAGTTGCGTCAGCACGACGGCGTGGTGACGATGTTGATGTTCTACCGACGCAGGGCTTCGCCTAAGTACCGCTACAGTATTATCGGGGTGGACTATGGTGGAGGGGGCACCGCACACGGCTAAAAGATCAAATAGATCAATTGTTGTGTCTATGGAGTGCCCCCTGCCCCCGTATATAAAGGAGCAAGGGGGGGTGCGGCCGGCCAGGGAGAGGGCGCGCCAGGAGGAGTCCTACTCCCACCGGGAGTAGGACTCCCCCCTTTCCTAGTTAGAATAGGATTCAGGAGAAGGAAAGAGAGAGGAGAAGAAGGAAAGAGGGGGCCGGCCCCCCTTGCCCTAAACCAATTCGGTTTGGGCCTTGGGGGGGCGCCCCACACTCCCCTTGCTTCCCTCTATTTCCACTAAGGCCCATATAGGCCCATTAAGCTCCCGGGGGGTTCTGGTAACCTCCCGGCACTCAGGTAAAATCCCGATTTCACCCGGAACACTTCCGACATCCAAACATAGGCTTCCAATATATCAATCTTCATGTCTCGACCATTTCGAGACTCCTCGTCATGTCCTTGATCACATCCGGGACTCCGAACAACCGTCGATACATCAAAACATATGAACTCATAATATAACCGTCATCATAACGTTAAGCGTGCGAACCCTACGGGTTCGAGAACTATGTAGACATGACCGAGACACGTCTCCGGTCAATAACCAATAGCGGAACCTGGATGCTCATATTGGCTCCCACATATTCTACGAAGATCTTTATCGGTCAAACCACACAACAACATACGTTGTTCCTTTTGTCATTGGTATGTTACTTGCCCGAGATTCGATCGTCGGTATCTCAATACCTAGTTCAATCTCGTTACCGGCAAGTCTCTTTACTCATTCCGTAATACATCATCCCGCAACTAACTCATCAGTTTCAATGCTTGCAAGGCTTAAGTGATGTGCATTACCGAGAGGGCCCAGAGATACCTCTCCGACAATCGGAGTGACAAATCCTAATCTCGAAATACGCCAACCCAACAAGTACCTTTGGAGACACCTATAGAGCACCTTTATTATCACCCAGTCACGTTGTGACGTTTGGTAGCACACAAAGTGTTCCTCCGGTAAACAGGAGTTGCATGATCTCATAGTCATAGGAACATGTATAAGTCACGAAGAAAGCAATAGCAGAATACTAAACGATCGTGTGCTAAGCTAACGGAATGGGTCATGTCAATCACATCATTCTCCTAATGATGTGACCCCATTAATCAAATGACAACTCATGTCTATGGTTAGGAAACATAACCATCTTTGATCAACGAGCTAGTCAAGTAGAGGCATACTAGTGACAATCTGTTTGTCTATGTATTCACACATGTATTATGTTTCCGGTTAATACAATTCTAGCATGAATAATAAACATTTATCATGATATAAGGAAATAAATAATAACTTTATTATTGCCTCTAGGGCATATTTCCTTCAATCTCCCACTTGCACTAGAGTCAATAATCTAGTTCACATCGCCATGTGATTTAACATCAATTTTTCACATCACCATGTGATTAACACCCATAGTTCACATCGTCATGTGACCAACATCCAAAGGGTTTACTAGAGTCAATAATCTAGCTCACATCCCTATGTTATTAATACCCAAAGGGTACTAAGGTGTTATTATGTTTTGCTTGTGAGGGAAGTTTAGTCAATGGGTCTGCTACATTCAGGTCCGTATGTATTTTGCAAATTTCTATGTCAACAATGCTCTGCACGGAGCTACTCTAGCTAATTGCTCCCACTTTCAATATGTATCCAGATTGAGACTTTGAGTCATCTGGATCAGTGTCAAAACATGCATCGACGTAACCCTTTACGACGAACCTTTTGTCACCTCCATAATCGAGAAACATATCATTATTCCACTAAGGATAATTTTGACCAATGTCCAGTGATCTACTCCTCGATCACTATTGTACTCCGTTGCCAAACTCAGGGCAGGGTATACAATAGGTCTGGTACACAGCATGGCATACTTTATAGAACCTATGGCCGAGGCATAGGGAATGACTTTTATTCTCTCTCTATCTTCTACCGTGGTCGGGGTTTGAGTCTTACTCAACTTCACACCTTATAACACAGGCAAGAACTCCTTCTTTGACTGTTCCATTTTGAGCTACTTAAAAATCTTGTCAAGGTATGTACTCATTGAAAAACTTATCAAGCGTCTTGATCTATCTGTATAGATCTTGATGCTCAATATGTAAGAAGCTTCACCGAGGTCTTTCTTTGAAAACTCCTTTCAAACATTCCTTTATACTTTGCAGAATAATTCTACATTATCTCCGATCAACAATATGTCATTAACATATACTTATCAGAAATGTTGTAGTGCTCCCGCTCACTTTCTTATAAATACAGGCTTCACCGCAAGTCTGTATAAAACTATACGCTTTGATCAACTTATCAAAGCGTACATTCCAACTCCGAGATGCTTGCACCAGTCCGTAGATGGATCGCTGGAGCTTGCATATTTTGTTAGTACCTTTAGGATTGACAAAACCTTCTGGTTGCATCATATACAACTCTTCTTTAATAAATCCATTAAGGAATGCAGTTTTGTTTATCCATTTGCTAGATTTCATAAAATGCGGCAATTGCTAACATGATTCGGACAGACTTAAGCATAGATACGAGTGAGTAACTCTCATCGTAGTCAACACCTTGAACTTGTCGAAAACCTTTTTGCGACAATTCTAGCTTTGTAGATAGTAACACTACTATCAGCGTCCGTCTTCCTCTTGAAGATCCATTTAATCTCAATGGCTCGCTGAGGGAGTCTTGGATTAGGGGGTGTCCGGATAGCCGGACTATACCTTCGGCCGGAATCCTGGACTATGAAGATACAAGATTGAAGACTTTGTCCCGTGTCCGGAAGGCACTTTCCTTGGCGTGGAAGGCAAGCTTGGCTATACGGATATGTAGATCTCCTACCATTGTAACCGACTCTGCGTAACCCTAGCCCTCTCCAGTGTCTATATAAACCGGAGGGTTTTAGTCCGTAGGGCGAACAACAATCATACCATAGGCTAGCTTCTAGGGTTTAGCCTCCTTGATCTCGTGGTAGATCTACTCTTGTGCTACCCATATCATCAATATTAATCGAGCAGGACGTAGGGTTTTACCATTATCAAGAGGGCCCAAACCTAGGTAAAACATCGTGTCCCCTGCCTCCTGTTACCATCCACCTAGACGCACAGTTCGGGACCCCCTACCCGAGATCCGCCGGTTTTGACACCGACATTGGTGCTTTCATTGAGAGTTCCTCTGTGTCGTCACTTTTAGGCCCGATGGATTCTCCGATCATCAACAGCGATGCGATCCAGGGTGAGACCTTTCTCCCCGGACATATCTTCGTATTCGGCGGCTTTGCACTACGGGCCAATTCGCTTGGCCATCTGGAGCAGATCGAAAGCTATGCCCCTGGCCATCAGGTCAGGTTTGGAAGTTTGAGCTACACGGCCGACCTCCGTGGAGACTTGATCTTCGACAGATTCGAGCCGCAGCCGAGCGCGCCGCACTGTCTTGATGGGCATGATCTAGCTCGGCCGCCGAACAGTGCCCTGGAAGCCGCACCCGCATCAGCTCCGACCCTTAATTCGGAGCCAACTGCGCCAATCAAGGATGGGTGGTTGGACACCGCCTTGGGGGCTGCAATCTCTACGGCGATCGAGCTGAACACCAGCCCTATTCTCTGCGAAGCCCGTGACTCCAAGGAGCCGGACTCCTCTCCAGACTCCGAGCCCTCTGCGCCCCTACCGATCAAACCCGACTGGGCGCCGATCATGGAGTTCACTGCCGCGAACATCTTTCAGCACTCTCCCTTCAGCGATATTCTGAATTCACTAAAGTCTCTCTCTTTATCAGGAGAGCCCTGGTCGGACTATGGTCAGCAAGGTTGGGATGCGGATGATGAAGAAATTCAAATCCCACCCACCACCCACTTCGTAGCCACTGTCGATGATTTAACCAACATGCTCGACTTCGACTCCGAAGACATCGACGGTATGGACGCCGATGCAGGAGACGATCAAGAACCAGCGCCTGTAGGGCACTGGAAACCCACCTCGTCGTATGATATCTACATAGTGGACACCCCAAAAGAAGGCAATGGCGATGGCATAGCGGAGGATGACCCCTCCAAGAAGCAGCCTAAGCGCCGGCGTCAGCGGCGCCGCTCTAAATCCCACCAAAGAAAAAATGGTGATTCCGGCACGATAGATAATAACACCCCAGACAGTGCCGAAGACAACCACCTCTAGCAAGATTCAGCACAGGAGGATGGAGAAGCCAGCCCTCATGAGAGAGCGGCAGACAGAGAGGTCGAGGACGATAATTATATGCCTCCCTCCGAAGACGAGGCAAGCCTCGACAACGACGAATTTGTCGTGCCGAAGGATCCCATTGAACAAGAGCGTTTCAAACGCAGGCTTATGGCCACGGCCAGCAGCCTCAAGAAAAAAATAGCAACAGCTTAGAGCTGATCAAGATTTGCTAGGCGACAGATGAACTGAAGTCCTTGCGGCCGAAGAGTATGAACTCGAACGCCCCTCCAAGAGCTACCCAAAGTGCAGGTTGCTACCCCGATTAGAGGAGGAAGCACTTAAACCTACATCACCAGTGCATGATGCGGCCGACCGGCCACCCCGTGGCCGCGACAGAGAGGCCTCTCGGCCCTCCACTCCAGCTGCACCCCGGCGCCGCTCAAAAAATACCAAGGCACGGGAAAACGCGCCAGACCTGCGAGATATATTGGAGGACAAGGCAAGGCAAACAAGATCGATCTATGGATCGCGTGGGCGCCCCACAGCACGAGACGGTAATCGTCGCTCCGGATATAGTAAATCCGGCCGGGCCGAACACAGTAGACAAAGCTCGTTTGAGCTGCGTCATGATATAGCCCAATACAAAGGCATCGCACACCCACTATGCTTCACAGATGAAGTAATGGATCATCAAATCCCCGAGGGTTTCAAACCCGTGAACATCGAATCATATGATGGCACAACAGATCCTGCGGTATGGATCGAGGACTATCTCCTTCATATCCACATGGCCCATGGTGATGACCTACACGCCATCAAATACCTCCCACTCAAGCTTAAAGGACCAGCTCAGCATTGGCTTAACAGCTTGCCAGCAGAATCAATTGGTTGTTGGGAGGACCTGGAAACGGTATTCCTCGACAATTTCCAGGGAACTTATGTGCGATCACCAGACGCCGATGACCAAAGCCACATAATTCAGCAGCCAGAGGAATCGGCTAGACAATTCTGGACACGGTTCCTAACCAAGAAAAATCAAACCGTCGACTGTCCGGACGCAGAGGCCCTAGCAGCCTTCAAGCATAACATCCGCAACGAGTGGCTTGCACGGCACCTAGGACAGGAAAAGCTGAAATCTATGGCAGCCCTCATGACACTTATGACCCGCTTTTGCACGGGAGAAGATAGCTGGCTAGCTCGCAGCAATAACATGACTAAGAGCCCTAGTAATTTGGATACCAAGGACAGCAGTGACAGGTCGCGTCGCAACAAGCAAAAGCGCCGCATTAACGGCGACAATGCTGAGGATACGGCAGTTAATGCCGGATTCAGAGGCTCTAAACCCGGTCAGCGGAAAAAGCCATTCCAAAGAAATACTCCGGGCCCGTCCAGTTTGGACCGAATACTCGACCGCTCATGCCAGATACATGGCACCCCTGAAAAACCAACCAATCACACCAACAGGGATTCTTGGGTGTTCAAGCAGGCAGGCAAGTTAAATGCCGAAAGCAGAGACAAGGGGTTGCATAGCGATGATGAGGAGGAGCCCCGGCCGCCGAACAACAGTGGACAGAAAGGTTTTCCCCCACAAGTGCGGACAGTGAACATGATATACGCAACCCACGTCCCCAAGAGGGAGCGGAAGCGTGTGCTAAGGGACGTATACGCGATGGAGCCAGTCGCCCCAAAGTTCAACCCATGGTCTTCCTACCCGATCACTTTTGATCGAAGGGACCACCCCACTAGCATCCGTCATGGCGGATTCGCCGCATTGGTTCTAGACCCAATTATTGACGGATTTCACCTCACTAGAGTCCTTATGGACGGCGGCAGCAGCCTGACCCTGCTTTACCAGGGTACAGTGCGGAAAATGGGCATCGATCCCTCGAGGATTAAACCCACTAAAACGACCTTTAAAGGCATCATACCAGGTGTAGAGGCCAACTGTACAGGCTCAGTTACACTTGAGGTGGTCTTCGGATCTCCGGATAATTTCCGAAGCGAGGAGTTAATCTTCGACATAGTCCTGTTCCGCAGTGGCTATCACGCACTGCTCGGGCGAACCGCATTTGCCAAGTTCAATGCAGTGCCGCACTACGCATACCTCAAGCTCAAGATGCCAGGCCCTCGAGGAGTCATTACGGTTAATGGAAACACCAAACGCTCTCTCCGAACGGAGGAGCATACGGCGGCTATCGTAGCGGAAGTACAAAGTAGCCTCTCAAGGCAATTCTCCAGTCCGGCCATTAAACGTCTGGACACCGTCAAGCGCGCCCGGAGTAACCTACAACAAGACCGCCTGGAACATTCCGAGCAAGCGTAGCAATGCGGCCCCAACCCCAGCCCTCACGAACTTGCGAAACTAGTGTTGCGCGTACATAACTACACTCTGGAAATACCATGGGCACAGGGGGAGGGGCACCATCACGGCATGCCCGAAACGCGGCTTAAACTGCACTAGGGGCTGCCGATTTCTTAATTTTCTCTTATTTTCAGGACTCCATTCTTCGAAAGGCTTGTCCGACATTACAATTGCCGCACAAACGATACAACCAGGGAAGCAGAAGGCTACACCGCACTACGGAACTCTAAGGTGGTCTCTATAACGAGCAGTATACCTGTTTCACATAACATTCCGCAGCTCGCCCCTGGAAAGGACATGTTAAATAGTCCCATCTTTTGCTTATTGCACTATTTGTATTGTTCTTCTTTGATCGCAGCTTTTTTAAATAAACAATGCATAGCTTCCGTCTATTATTTCATTACTCTTTTTTACGAATATATGTTCATTAATGACATGTTGCACCCGTACACTTTAGTATGGCCAATACGCCAGGGGCTTAAGTACCCCACAATATGGTGTGAGAAGTCCGAACACTTTCACAAGTGCGGCACCCCGAACTTATAACATTATATGCATCGGCTCCGAATCATGTCTTGGGTCAATAGTTGGGTTTGCCCGGCTCCTATGTTTTGGTACCTTACATTCCGTTATATCGGCTAAGGTAGCACTAGGAGAACTACTGCGATTGTGCCCCAGTTGAGCTGGGCTAAGCACCTCAGTAGAGAAAGCTAAAACTGACCGTCATGATGAGGCGAGAGTTGGTCGCTGTTCGAGAGGTTTTCGAGTCCCTAAAGACTTATGCCTCTTAGAGCGAGGAGTCGGCTTTGTCCGGCCTAGGCGTGGATAGCGCCCCGAACTCGGTCTTCCGAACACTAGGGGCTTCGCCGAAATTTAAAATTATAGAATTCTATGGCTAAGTGAGAGTGTTCAAGCATTATAGTCCGATTGCCTTGTTCGTTGTGTTGAGCGCCTTCCTCGAAGGACCCAAGAATGGGAAAAAGAGCGCTCATGTTTATCCCGAACACCCCAGCACTCGTGGCACGGGGGCAAAAGCCGACGACTCACCATCTCTCAAATTTGATAAACGGCCGCACAGAAGGTAATATTTTAAATTCAAAAGCGTTGCTTACCGCATATGAACAAGTTTTCAGCATACAGGATCACAAATGCGAGTTTACTCAAAAATTACATCTTTGGAGCATTCATCCGCTATAAGGCGGGCACCCTTTAGGACGCCCTCATAATACGCTTCCGGGACGCGATGCTCCTTGCCCGGCGGCGGCCCGTCCTTCACCAGCTTCTCCACATCCATCTTGCCCTAGTGCACTTTTGCACGGGCAAGCGCCCTACGGGCACCTTCGATGCAGACGGAGCGCTTGATCACTTCAAGCCGTGCACAGGCATCCACCAGCCGCCTCACCAGCCCGAAGTAGCTCC